>NW_026600350.1:0-107500 GCF_029448725.1 Salvelinus fontinalis | reverse complement strand
TAATTATGAAGATTGTCTGAGCAAACCTCACAAAAAAAAAGCTCAATTTAGTTATTGTAACATATATATATATGTATTTAAATACAGTATTTTTGCTACAGTAGGATCCTGTTATTCAGCCGTCTGTGTTTAGCCTTGTCAAGCCATGTTATGAATTGTCCGTCGTTAGAGTGGAATCTGTAGGCAGGGACCTACCACTCAACAACCTTTCCTTTTATAACAAATGGCCGCTATTGTTCATTAATGTCTGTCTCTGAAATGCCACATCCAGCCTTTGGAGCTTCGCTGACCCCCCCCCCCCCCCCCCCCCCCCCCCCCCAGTTGTCCTTCAGACAGCATATCACGATGGTCCAGTGGTCCGGTCCCAGCCAATGGAATTACAGGTTGAGGGAAATGCAGACTTAGATATGATATATCTGATGCTGCTTGTGGATGTAGAGCCATATTGTTTTTTTTTTGTTGATGACAGGACAATTCCCATTTTCTGACAGTTTAATTGTCTTTTTTTTCTCTCCAGTGGACGAGAGCAAGGAGAATACAGGTTGAGTCAACTGGCCTGCTGCCATATTGTTCCACCATCCAGTGTGATGTCACATCCACACCACGGTCAGCTGAAAGGGAACACAGCAAGTCCTATATCAACGCTGGTCATGTCAGGTAACCTTAACGGACAACAGGAAATGGTTCCACCATCCAGTGTGATGTCACATCCACACCACGGTCAGCTGAAAGGGAACACAGCAAGGCCTATATCAACGCTCGTCACGTCAGGTAACCTTAACGGACAACAGGAAATGGTTCCACCATCCAGTGTGATGTCACATCCACCCCACGGCCAGCTGAAAGGGAACACAGCAAGGCCTATATCAACGCTGGTCACGTCAGGTAACCTTAACAGACAACAGGAAATGGTTCCACCATCCAGTGTGATGTCACATCCACACCACGGCCAGCTGAAAGGGAACACAGCAAGGCCTATATCAACGCTGGTCACGTCAGGTAACCTTAACGGACAACAGGAAATGGTTCCACCATTCCTTTTTTCAAACATGTAAAAAAATATCATAAAATACAGTGATGTTGATCGTTCTTTGAATAATTATCTCAAACAAAAAAAACACTTTCCCAGAAAAAGGGGACAACGGCTGATTTCGATTGTCTCTTGGCCTTAAGCTTGTTCAGAATGTCAGAGCATGATCCAGGACCTTGACATGATCCAGGACCTTGACATGATCCAGGACCTTGACATGATCCAGGACCTTGACATGATCCAGGACCTTGACATGATACAGGACCTTGACATGATCCAGGACCTTGACATGATACAGGACCTTGACATGATCCAGGACCTTGACATGATACAGGACCTTGACATGATCCAGGACCTTGACATGATCCAGGACCTTGACATGATCCAGGAACTTGACATGATCCAGGACCTTGACATGATACAGGACCTTGACATGATACAGGACCTTGACATGATACAGGACCTTGACATGATCCAGGACCTTGACATGATACAGGACCTTGACATGATCCAGGACCTTGACATGATACAGGACCTTGACATGATCCAGGACCTTGACATGATCCAGGACCTTGACATGATCCAGGACCTTGACATGATCCAGGACCTTGACATGATCCAGGACCTTGACATGATACAGGACCTTGACATGATACAGGACCTTGACATGATCCAGGACCTTGACATGATACAGGACCTTGACATGATCCAGGACCTTGACATGATACAGGACCTTGACATGATACAGGACCTTGACATGATACAGGACCTTGACATGATCCAGGACCTTGACATGATACAGGACCTTGACATGATCCAGGACCTTGACATGATACAGGACCTTGACATGATCCAGGACCTTGACATGATCCAGGACCTTGACATGATCCAGGACCTTGACATGATACAGGACCTTGACATGATACAGGACCTTGACATGATCCAGGACCTTGACATGATACAGGACCTTGACATGATCCAGGACCTTGACATGATCCAGGACCTTGACATGATCCAGGACCTTGACATGATCCAGGACCTTGACATCTGACTAAGAAAGGCAGGGCTGTTTTTTCCTCCGCTGACTGAACGGTCACTTGGGCAGCATCTGTTTCTATGGCAGCTATTTTACCACATGCTCTCCTGTCATTTCAAGAGTTCAATATCTGCTGCTCGCAAGCCGAAAATAAAGGGTTGGGCCATTGTACTTGGTCTTTTGACCCTCTGTGTTGCCCATGAGCAGTGAAGGAGAACTCTTGACGAGCTGTGTCAGATGTGACAGGCAATCTAGTTGGGTTGAGTGGGAATGTGGCGTACAAGTTTTGAAGCCTGAGGTTTTATTTGGGGGGGGGGGGGGGCATTTTCTGGTGCTCCGTGCATTTAAACTGACACCTGCCTCCCACCCAAAGCGTTTCTTGGTTTAGTTTGGTCTACCTCTCCATGATGTGATTGTTGTGGTACTCCTACGTTTGCATTGACACTCTCAAGGAAACACTGAGTTAGTTGTCTGGAGAGGATTTATCACATTCTATTCATTCTTATCCTGACCTTCTAACTCCTACGTTGTTATGGTAACCTTTTTCCTTTTGGAGTTTTGGAATTTTATGACTCGTCATAATTTATCTTTATCTTTGCGATCTTATACTTTTACCCTTTTGACGGTTTTAAGCCACGTACAGTTAAACTACTGTATCTGGGGGGGGGGGGGGGGCCCTAACCCTAACCCTAACCCTAACCCCCTACATACAACAACTAACCTCGATGTTTGCTGAATGACTCTGTACGTTACGTATCCCAGAAGTCCTGCCATTCCTGTCCACTAGTGGTTTATTTAGCTTGGGCCATTTCCCTTGGGCCATTTCTTTGGGCCATTTCCTTGGGCCATTTCCTTGGGCCATTTCCTTGGGCCATTTCCCTGGGCCATTTCTTTGGGCCATTTCCTTGGGCCATTTCTTTGGGCCATTTCCTTGGGCCATGTCCTTGGGCCATTTCCTTGGAACATTTCCTTGGAACATTTCCTTGGGACATTTCCTTGGGACATTTCCTTGGGCCCAACAAACAGATTACATTTAGACTCTCATTGGCAATATTATTATTTATGTTCATAACACTGTCTATATGTTTATAACACTGTCTCTATGTTTATAACACTGTCTCTATGTTCATATTACTGTCTCTGTTTATAACAGTGTCTCTATGTACATAACACTGTCTCTATGTACATAACACTGTCTCTATGTACATAACACTGTCTCTATGTACGTAACACTGTCTCTATGTACATAACACTGTCTCTATGTTCATAACACTGTCTCTATGTACATAACACTGTCTCTATGTACATAACACTGTCTCTATGTTTGTAACACTGTCTCTGTGTCCATAACACTGTCTCTATGTTTATAACACTGTCTCTATGTTTATAACACTGTCTCTATGTTTATAACACTGTCTCTATGCTTATAACACTGTCTCTATGTTTATAACACTGTCTCTATGCTTATAACACTGTCTCTATGTTTATAACACTGTCTCTATGTTTATAACACTGTCTCTATGCTTATAACACTGTCTCTATGTTTATAACACTGTCTCTATGTTTATAACACTGTCTCTATGCTTATAACACTGTCTCTATGTACATAACACTGTCTCTATGTACATAACACTGTCTCTATGTTTATAACACTGTCTCTATGTTTATAACACTGTCTCTATGTTTATAACACTGTCTCTATGTTCATAACACTGTCTCTATGTTTATAACACTGTCTCTATGTTTATAACACTGTCTCTATGTACATAACACTGTCTCTATGTTCATAACACTGTCTCTATGTTTATAACACTGTCTCTATGTACATAACACTGTCTCTATGTTCATAACACTGTCTCTATGCTTATAACACTGTCTCTATGTTTATAACACTGTCTCTATGCTTATAACAGTGTCTTTGTGTCCATAACACTGTCTCTATGCTTATAACAGTGTCTTTGTGTCCATAACACTGTCTCTATGCTTATAACAGTGTCTTTGTGTCCATAACACTGTCTCTATGCTTATAACAGTGTCTTTGTGTCCATAACACTGTCTCTATGCTTATAACAGTGTCTTTGTGTCCTTAAAAGTGTCTTTATGCGGCCCACAACAGAACACATAGAGCGGTGGAGTCTGGTGGTCACAGTGAGTAGTTAGAAAACATGCCTGGGTAGCGGACTGGGTAGCGGTAATATGACAGGCAGCCCAACCCCCCTCAGTGCTTTTAACACACACACACACACACACATGCACGCCGTATGCATGCTCACACACACACGCACACACACACACACATGCACGCAGTATGCATGCCCACACACACACAACCAAGAGCACACACAATCATGCTCACAAACACACAAACACGAGCACACACAATCATGCTCACAAACACACAAACACGAGCACACACAATCATGCTCACACACACGCACCAACACACACAAAAACACACACAAACACGCTCACACGACAACATATCAGCTTTCAATTGACAGTAATGATATGAGGATGACCTACAGGGCAGTAATGATATGAGGAAGACCTACAGGACAGGACAGTAATGATATCAGGAAGACCTACAGGACATTAATGATATCAGGAAGACCTAAAGGACAGTAATGATGTGAGGAAGACCTACAGGACAGTAATGATATGAGGAAGACCTACAGGACAGTAATGATATGAAGAAGACCTACAGGACAGTAATGATATCAGGAAGACCTACAGGACAGTAATGATATGAGGAAGACCTACACGACAGTAATGATATGAGGAAGACCTACAGGACAGTAATGATATGAGGAAGACCTACACGACAGTAATGATATCAGGAAGACCTACAGGACAGTAATGATATGAGGAAGACCTACAGGACAGTAATGATATGAGGAAGACCTACAGGACAGGACAGTAATGATATGAGGAAGACCTACAGGACAGTAATGATATCAGGAAGACCTACAGGACAGTAATGATATGAGGAAGACCTACAGGACAGTAATGATATGAGGAAGACCTACAGGACAGTAATGATATGAAGAAGACCTACAGGACAGTAATGATATGAGGAAGACCTACAGGACAGTAATGATGTGAGGAAGACCAACAGGACAGTAATGATATCAGGAAGACCTATAGGACAGTAATGATATGAGGAAGACCTACAGGACAGTAATGATATGAGGAAGACCTACAGGACAGTAATGATATGAGGAAGACCTACAGGACAGTAATGATATGAGGAAGACCTACAGGACAGTAATGATATGAGGAAGACCTACAGGACAGTAATGATATGAGGAAGACCTACAGGACAGTAATGATATCAGGAAGACAAACAGGACAGTAATGATATGAGGAAGACCTACAGGACAGTAATGATATGAGGAAGACCTACAGGACAGTAATGATATCAGGAAGACCTACAGGACAGTAATGATATGAGGAAGACCTACAGGACAGTAATGATATCAGGAAGACCTACAGGACAGTAATGATATGAGGAAGACATACAGGACAGTAATGATATGAGGAAGACCTACAGGACAGTAATGATATGAGGAAGACCTACAGGACAGTAATGATATCAGGAAGACCTACAGGACAGTAATGATATGAGGAAGACCTACAGGACAGTAATGATATGAGGAAGACCTACAGGACAGTAATGATATCAGGAAGACCTACAGGACAGTAATGATATCAGGAAGACCTACAGGACAGTAATGATATGAAGAAGATCTACAGGACAGTAATGATATCGGGAAGACCTACAGGACAGTAATGATATGAGGATGACCTACAGGACAGTAATGATATGAGGAAGACCTACAGGACAGTAATGATATGAGGAAGACCTACAGGACAGTAATGATATGAGGAAGACCTACAGGACAGGACAGTAATGATATGAGGAAGACCTACAGGACAGTAATGATATGAGGAAGACCTACAGGACAGTAATGATATGAGGAAGACCTACAGGACAGTAATGATATGAGGAAGACCTAAAGGACAGTAATGATATGAGGAAGACATACAGGACATTAATGATATTAGGAAGACCTACAGGACAGTAATGATATGAGGAAGACCTACATGACAGTAATGATATGAGAAAGACCTACAGGACAGTAATGATATGAGGAAGACCTACAGAACAGTAATGATATCAGGAAGACCTACAGGACAGTAATGATATGAGGAAGACCTACAGGACAGTAATGATATCAGGAAGACCTACAGGACAGGACAGTAATGATATCAGGAAGACCTACAGGACAGTAATGATATCAGGAAGACCTACAGGACAGTAATGATATGAGGAAGACCTACAGGACAGTAATGATATCAGGAAGACCTACAGGACAGTAATGATATGAGGAAGACATACAGGACAGTAATGATATGAGGAAGACCTACAGGACAGTAATGATATGAGGAAGACCTACAGGACAGTAATGATATCAGGAAGACCTACAGGACAGTAATGATATGAGGAAGACCTACAGGAGAGTAATGATATGAGGAAGACCTACAGGACAGTAATGATATCAGGAAGACCTACAGGACAGTAATGATATCAGGAAGACCTACAGGACAGTAATGATATGAAGAAGATCTACAGGACAGTAATGATATCGGGAAGACCTACAGGACAGTAATGATATGAGGATGACCTACAGGACAGTAATGATATGAGGAAGACCTACAGGACAGTAATGATATGAGGAAGACCTACAGGACAGTAATGATATGAGGAAGACCTACAGGACAGGACAGTAATGATATGAGGAAGACCTACAGGACAGTAATGATATGAGGAAGACCTACAGGACAGTAATGATATGAGGAAGACCTACAGGACAGTAATGATATGAGGAAGACCTAAAGGACAGTAATGATATGAGGAAGACATACAGGACATTAATGATATTAGGAAGACCTACAGGACAGTAATGATATGAGGAAGACCTACATGACAGTAATGATATGAGAAAGACCTACAGGACAGTAATGATATGAGGAAGACCTACAGGACAGTAATGATATGAGGAAGACCTAAAGGACAGTAATGATATGAGGAAGGCCTAAAGGACAGTAATGATATGAGGAAGACATACAGGACAGTAATGATATGAGGATGACCTACAGGACAGTAATGATATGAGGAAGACCTACAGGACAGTAATGATAGGAGGAAGACCTACAGGACAGTAATGATATGAGGAAGACCTACAGGACAGTAATGATATGAGGAAGACCTACGGGACAGGACAGTAATGATATGAGGAAGACCTACAGGACAGTAATGATATGAGGAAGACCTACAGGACAGTAATGATATGAGGAAGACCTACACGACAGTAATGATATGAGGAAGACCTACAGGACAGTAATGATATCAGGAAGACCTACAGGACAGTAATGATATCAGGAAGACCTACAGGACAGTAATGATATGAGGAAGACCTACAGGAAAGTAATGATATGAGGAAGAGCTACAGGACAGTAATGATATGAGGAAGAGCTACAGGACAGTAATGATATGAGGAAGACCTACAGGACAGTAATGATATGAGGAAGACCTACAGGACAGTAATGATATGAGGAAGACCAACAGGACAGTAATGATATGAGGAAGACCTACAGGACAGTAATGATATGAGGAAGACCTACAGGACAGGACAGTAATGATATGAGGAAGACCTACAGGACAGTAATGATATGAGGAAGACCTACAGGACAGTAATGATATCAGGAAGACCTACAGGACAGTAATGATATGAGGAAGACCTACAGGACAGTAATGATATCAGGAAGACCTACAGGACAGTAATGATATGAGGAAGACATACAGGACAGTAATGATATGAGGAAGACCTACAGGACAGTAATGATATGAGGAAGACCTACAGGACAGTAATGATATCAGGAAGACCTACAGGACAGTAATGATATGAGGAAGACCTACAGGACAGTAATGATATGAGGAAGACCTACAGGACAGTAATGATATCAGGAAGACCTACAGGACAGTAATGATATCAGGAAGACCTACAGGACAGTAATGATATGAAGAAGATCTACAGGACAGTAATGATATCGGGAAGACCTACAGGACAGTAATGATATGAGGAAGACCTACAGGACAGTAATGATATGAGGAAGACCTAAAGGACAGTAATGATATGAGGAAGACCTACAGGACAGTAATGATATGAGGAAGACCTACAGGACAGGACAGTAATGATATGAGGAAGACCTACAGGACAGTAATGATATGAGGAAGACCTACAGGACAGTAATGATATGAGGAAGACCTACAGGACAGTAATGATATGAGGAAGACCTAAAGGACAGTAATGATATGAGGAAGACATACAGGACATTAATGATATTAGGAAGACCTACAGGACAGTAATGATATGAGGAAGACCTACATGACAGTAATGATATGAGAAAGACCTACAGGACAGTAATGATATGAGGAAGACCTACAGGACAGTAATGATATGAGGAAGACCTAAAGGACAGTAATGATATGAGGAAGGCCTAAAGGACAGTAATGATATGAGGAAGACATACAGGACAGTAATGATATGAGGATGACCTACAGGACAGTAATGATATGAGGAAGACCTACAGGACAGTAATGATAGGAGGAAGACCTACAGGACAGTAATGATATGAGGAAGACCTACAGGACAGTAATGATATGAGGAAGACCTACGGGACAGGACAGTAATGATATGAGGAAGACCTACAGGACAGTAATGATATGAGGAAGACCTACAGGACAGTAATGATATGAGGAAGACCTACACGACAGTAATGATATGAGGAAGACCTACAGGACAGTAATGATATCAGGAAGACCTACAGGACAGTAATGATATCAGGAAGACCTACAGGACAGTAATGATATGAGGAAGACCTACAGGAAAGTAATGATATGAGGAAGAGCTACAGGACAGTAATGATATGAGGAAGAGCTACAGGACAGTAATGATATGAGGAAGACCTACAGGACAGTAATGATATGAGGAAGACCTACAGGACAGTAATGATATGAGGAAGACCAACAGGACAGTAATGATATGAGGAAGACCTACAGGACAGTAATGATATGAGGAAGACCTACAGGACAGGACAGTAATGATATGAGGAAGACCTACAGGACAGTAATGATATGAGGAAGACCGACAGGACAGTAATGATATGAGGAAGACCTACAGGACAGTAATGATATGAGGAAGACCTAAAGGACAGTAATGATATGAGGAAGACCTAAAGGACAGTAATGATATGAGGAAGACCTAAAGGACAGTAATGATATGAGGAAGACCTAAAGGACAGTAATGATATGAGGAAGACATACAGGACAGTAATGATATGAGGAAGACCTACAGGACAGTAATGATATGAGGAAGACCTACAGGACAGTAATGATAGGAGGAAGACCTACAGGACAGTAATGATATGAGGAAGACCTACAGGACAGTAATGATATGAGGAAGACCTACGCGACAGGACAGTAATGATATGAGGAAGACCTACAGGACAGTAATGATATGAGGAAGACCTACAGGACAGTAATGATATGAGGAAGACCTACACGACAGTAATGATATGAGGAAGACCTACAGGACAGTAATGATATGAGGAAGACCTACAGGACAGTAATGATATCAGGAAGACCTACAGGACAGTAATGAAATGAGGAAGACCTACAGGAAAGTAATGATATGAGGAAGAGCTACAGGACAGTAATGATATGAGGAAGAGCTACAGGACAGTAATGATATGAGGAAGACCTAGAGGACAGTAATGATATCAGGAAGACCTACAGGACAGTAATGATATGAGGAAGACCTACAGGACAGTAATGATATCAGGAAGACCTACAGGACAGTAATGATATGAGGAAGACCTACAGGACAGTATTGATATGAGGAAGACCTACAGGACAGTAATGATATCAGGAAGACCTACAGGACAGTAATGATATGAGGAAGGCCTACAGGACAGTAATGATATGAGGAAGACCTACAGGACAGTAATGATATCAGGAAGACCTACAGGACAGTAATGATATCAGGAAGACCTACAGGACAGGACAGTAATGATATGAGGAAGACCTACAGGACAGTAATGATATGAGGAAGACCTACAGTACAGTAATGATATGAGGAAGACCTACAGGACAGGACAGTAATGATATGAGGAAGACCTACAGGACAGTAATGATATGAGGAAGACCTACAGGACAGTAATGATATCAGGAAGACCTACAGGACAGTAATGATATCAGGAAGACCTACAGGACAGGACAGTAATGATATGAGGAAGACCTACAGGACAGTAATGATATGAGGAAGACCTACAGGACAGTAATGATATCAGGAAGACCTACAGGACAGTAATGATATGAGGAACACCTACAGGACAGTAATGATATGAGGAAGACCTACAGGACAGTAATGATATGAGGAAGACCTACAGGACAGTAATGATATGAGGAAGACCTACAGGACAGGACAGTAATGATATGAGGAAGACCTACAGGACAGTAATGATATGAGGAAGACCTACAGGACAGTAATGATATCAGGAAGACCTACAGGACAGTAATGATCCCGTGTGGCTCAGTTGGTTGAGCATGGCGCTTGCAACGCCAGGGTTGTGGGTTCAATTCCTACGGGGGGACCAGGATGAATATGTATGAACTTTCCAATTTGTAAGTCGCTCTGGATAAGAGCGTCTGCTAAATGACTTAAATGTTAAATGTAAATGTAATGATATGAGGAAGACCTACAGGACAGTAATGATATTAGGAAGACCTACAGGACAGTAATGATATGAGGAAGACCTACAGGACAGTAATGATATGAGGGAGACCTACAGGACAGTAATGATATGAGGAAGACCTACAGGACAGTAATGATATCAGGAAGACCTACAGGACAGTAATGATATGAGGAAGACCTACAGGACAGTAATGATATGAGGGAGACCTACAGGACAGTAATGATATGAGATAGACCTAATTGACACAAAGTAAAACATGGCTACATAATTAGTGTGGGTTAGAACAATTAACACGATGTTTAGGGTTTGCCTGTATCATTCAGATATGTTGTCTTATTCTACGGTCACGAGCAGGGCCTGATCACCCACCCATGGAGAAAAGAGGGATTTGGAAGGGAAGGCTGGATGGTGGACCTGACAGGTCTTTCTTCCCGCTGTCCGTGTCCCGCTGACCTCTTGTGCTTTAATAAAGGTCATTGTTCTTGGCAGCACTTAGCACCCGCCAGCCCTCTCTTGGTGTAAAGGGAGACCTGTGAAAAACATCCTGCCATAATGCTTCTACACACTCACATCATTTCATGTGGAAAGAGCATCTGGAAATGGCCTTTACTTTTCCCCCCCAAGGCCTTTACACACTTGGACATGTTTATATTTCAAACATGAAGCATTACATTATACCTATATGTTGATCTGTGGCTTGAATGATATTAGAACTGAGACCGTACCCATGAAAACTCTTGTACCAGGTGTCACGTTGTCTCGTTGTATTGTAACTGAGACTAAACCCATGAAAACTCCTGTACCAGGTATCATGTTGTCTCGTTGTATTGTAACTGAGACTAAACACATGAAAACTCCTGTACCAGGTGTCATGTTGTCTCGTTGTATTGTAACTGAGACTAAACCCATGAAAACTCCTGTACCAGGTGTCAAGTTGTCTCGTTGTATTGTAACTGAGACTAAACACATGAAAACTCCTGTACCAGGTGTCACGTTGTCTCGTTGTATTGTAACTGAGACCGTACCCATGAAAACTCCTGTACCAGGTGTCACGTTGTCTCGTTGTATTGTAACTGAGACTAAACACATGAAAACTCCTGTACCAGGTGTCTCGTTGTATTGTAACTGAGACCGTACCCATGAAAACTCCTGTACCAGGTGTCACGTTGTCTCGTTGTATTGTAACTGAGACTAAACACATGAAAACTCCTGTACCAGGTGTCACGTTGTCTCGTTGTATTGTAACTGAGACTAAACACATGAAAACTCCTGTACCAGGTGTCACGTTGTCTCGTTGTATTGTAACTGAGACTAAACCCATGAAAACTCCTGTACCAGGTATCACGTTGTCTCGTTGTATTGTAACTGAGACTAAACCCATGAAAACTCCTGTACCAGGTGTCACGTTGTCTCGTTGTATTGTAACTGAGACTAAACACATGAAAACTCCTGTACCAGGTGTCACGTTGTCATGTTGATATCACATACAGTAACATCAGCAGCTCAGTACCCAGTGTTGGCTTTGCTGTGCTGCTTACAGCGAGACTACAGTACACTAGTTAGAAACGGGACCTATTTTCCTTTCCTTTTACAGAGCGATTAAAGAGTGCCGTGGTCATTACTAATTATCAGCCAAGTTCGTTAGAAAGGTCAAAGGTCACACTGAGCACTCCTGACACCTGTCAAAATGAAACCCCAATCAAAACTCACCACAGTATGCATATTTGATGCAGATTCATTTACCATACTTACTGACCTACTATAAATCAACAATTCCTTTGTTGTTTTACTGAACCCACAGGGGGTTGTAGTTAATAGCAACGGAACCACACCAGTGTTTACTTACCGGAGAATTAAACAAATGCGGCCTGGATTGACGCATGTTCTGAATGATAGCTGAAACTCACACTTCCTTATAGACGTCCCCCCCCCACCTCTCTCACTTCCTTAAAGACACCCCCCCCCCCACCTCTCTCACTTCCTTAAAGACGTCCCCCCCACCTCTCTCACTTCCTTAAAGACGTCCCCCCCCCACCTCTCTCACTTCCTTAAAGACGTCCCCCCCCACCTCTCTCACTTCCTTATAGACGTCCCCCCCACCACCTCTCTCACTTCCTTAAAGACGTCCCCCCCACCACCTCTCTCACTTCCTTAAAGACGTCCGTCCGTCCGTCCCTCCCCCCCCTCACCTCTCTCACTTCCTTAAAGACGTCCGTCCGTCCCTCCCCTCCCTCACCTCTCTCACTTCCCTGCATGCTGAATTAAACCCCAGGCCTCACATCATTAAGCAATGCCTCTTTTTATACGGGAAAGTCCATGACCCTCATTTTCCTCATATTTGCCTTGAGAAAGAAGTGTCAGTGGAGTAATTAACACACTAGGTGTACCTTTCCACTCTGAAACTCAGTCAATGCAAGAAACGGGGGGGGAGAGAAAAAAAGAAGCGTAATTTATCTGCAATAGAGAAGGCAAGCCCTGGAGTTGGCTGGGTGTCATAATATGTGACAACTGTTCATCTCAAGGCAAGCAGCAGCTGCTGTGATGGCTTTTTATCCCACTAATGTAAAAACATGTTTTATGTGTATAGCGGTTATTTTAAAAAAACTGATTCCTTTTGATAACAGTGCTCGGGCCGTAGACAAATATGACAATCATTTCTCCATCCCCCTTCAGAGTGACAGGCTAGTTCATTTAATCGGCCTGCCCTGCTTGCTGATTTCATTCAATTTGCACACGGTAGTGTTTCACTCCAATATGACTACATCAGTCCCTGCCACAAGCCTCCTCGTCTGTGAACGAACATAAATGCCCAACTCGGTATACATACTAACCTAATTGAAAGTCAAATGCTCAATTCATTCCATAGAGCCGTGGGCTTTTTATTACAGGAGGAAGGAGGGAAAAAAGGCAGGAATAGTTTATATGTAAACTGGAGTCACTAGCTTCATAAAGTGAATTTCAGAAGGACATAATATGGTATATATAAAAGTGGAGATGGGTAATGGGAAATTGATTGTGACAATACAATATAAGAACCACATTTCCATAATATTTTATTTATCATATTTTCCACCTTTCATTGTCAAGGGAAATATTGTATCTTTCACAGCAAACTCAAGTCCGGAGAGATTTTTTAACCTCAATTTTCTCGCTCAAATGAATGTGATGTGTGGACGATATAGCAGCGTATATTCTACAGTAAAGTCACGTACAGAAACAATTCATTTCAAACATCTAAATGTTTTTTTTTTAATTACAGACAGTATTTTTCTCCGCGTACATTGATACCTCTAGGAGCGGACATTTTAAATGAAGCCGTAATTTAATTTTCAGACTTTGCATTAACAAACACAAAAAATATCACGTTCAACTATTTTTGCTGAAGTTATATTGAGCCATCCAGTCATGAAACGAGAATGGCATGTCTTTTAAATCATTATCCCCTTCATGATAATTACACTGAGATATTTTCTCCCGTCATTTAGAGTAATGGAAATCTTCAGTAATAAATACACAATGACATATGGTATCTTTAATTTACACATTTCTTTCTTTTATTATAAACTACTTTTAGATATATTAGACCTACACTTGCTAACTTTTCCTCAAGTATAATCTATTAATACCAAGCACATTAGGAAACATACAATCCGTTTAATTGAGGTGTAGAGTCCGTTTATTTGTGATGGTCTGATACAGTACATGTGGAGGTCATAACGAGACATTAGCAGTTTATTTATGTCGTTTTTTGATGACAGAAGAGTCATGAGTCAACTCCTATTTCTCTGTTTGCAGAGAGTACCCTGCTCCACATACACTATCCACACATCGCTGGCAACAACAAAAAAAAACTGAGCTCAAAGAAGCACTTGGCCAGAAATATCAAAACCATTCTGCTAGATTTCCTTTGCAGACAAGATTCTCTTAGAATACGTGTTCAGGTACGTTGAACTAAAACACGGGTCCATTAGGATCCTTGGGAGATTTTAGGGCGGGGAATCTTAAATGAATTAAGAGTAGAGCAGATAGCACGCAGCCCAATCCTGTTAGAGTGGTAGCAAAAGGCATTCCGTGACCCGGTAAGAGAATAGACACTATGTCCAGCACAATAGAAAGTAGCAGTTTACACGCTGGCTGGATTTCCATTCCGAGGGCTCGGCTGCATGCACCTCTCTCCTTCCTGTGGTGAGCGTGGTGGTTGTACCAGCTTTCTTGCTCTTTTTGTTTCCCCCTTTTTCTAAAACCCCCTTTTTTTCCCCACATCTGTCCCTTCACTAGAACACTCAAAGTATCTAGTTTTATTGATGTCCAAAAGTGTAAATCACAGTCCCATATTTTGTCATTTCCAGTCATTTTAGTCACTAAAGGATTACTTCAAGTGACTGAACTGGGCTGTTATCTGTAGAAGCTTCTACAGCCAGGCCATCTCTGGGGAGGGAGGGAGGGAGGGAGGGAGGGAGGGAGGGAGGGAGGGAGGGAGGGAGGGAGGGAGGGAGGGAGGGAGGGACAAGCTCTCTGGCCCCTTTACTGTGGCTGGATTCAGCTGGACTACTTTGAGGAGATGTGATTGATGTGAGCTCTACGCCCTGTCACGGTATCGCCACGACATCCAAAACAGTTCTGGGAAAAAGTCACAAAGATTGAAATGGACGAGGCAGAAGAGACTCCTAATACAACATTTATGAAGTTATGAGACGCTGTTAGATCTAATTTTTTAGATTTTTTTTAAAGGGATAGGATAGATCTACCTTTGGTGTCACTTATAATTATAGTTTATTATAATATTCATTATATTTTAATCATATTAATTGTAGCTATGATCGCTGCATTAGAGGATAGTACCAGTCACCTGTACGGCCAACAACGAGGCCGCTGTCACACAAAAAAGGGGTTAAATAAGGACACTGTTATTCTGATGGATTATATAGTATCTAACGTGTGTTTATCTACTAATACGCTGAATCGTTTAGAAAACAACGATCTGATACATGATTTTGATATGAAGATATATTATAGTGCATGCTGGGTAATGCCTTCTATGAGGATTTAAAATAGATCACTTGTCTGGCACAGGGGATGAATCCCAAGCTCGGTCTTTTTACGTAATAGCCATTAATATCTTCTTTCTCTCCCCCCCCCCCCCTTGTGATTCATTGACTAGAAAACACAATTCATTGAGTGGAAAAAAAATCAAGCGAGAGATCCTGTAACTGATCATGTGAGCTCTAACTGAAATAGGTTTACTCACAAAATTCCCATGTTGAATCCTTCAACAAATAGTACATAAGACTGACTTTCAGCTGCTCGGGGCACGTACAAACCGACTGCAGGATGCTCTTATGCCCTATCCTCTGTTGAACAGGGAGATAAATAAAAGGTTTCGCTCTATCTCAACGGCCCACAGTTTTTAGTTCTGACTATACACACCGGGTCCTCTGTGTGTTCTGAGTCAATCGTTCATTACAGCAGCTCCACTGACTATCGTGGGTGTAACGAGATAAACCTATAAGCCTACATATACATAAAGCCATTGGAGATATGTTGTTTTTCACCGCAGTATCATTGAATTAATTGTGAATTTTCACCACTGTCTCGTAAAAAGTAATTGTGAATTTTCACCGCTGTCTCGTAAAAAGTAATTGTGAATTTTCAACGCTGTCTCCTAAAAGTAATTGTGAATTTTCACCTTTGTCTCGTAAAAGTAATTGTGAATTTTCACCATTGTCTCATAAAAGTAATTGTGAATTTTCACCACTGTCTCATAAAAGTAAATGTGAATTTTCACCACTGTCTCATAAAAGTAATTGTGAATTTTCACCACTGTTTCATAAAAATAATTGTGAATTTTCACCCCTTTCTCATAAAAGTAATTGTGAATTTTCACCACAGTCTCATAAAAGTAATTGTGAATTTTCACCACTGTCTCGTAAAAGTAACTGTGAATTTTCACCACTGTCTCATAAAAGTAAATGTGAATTTTCACCACTGTCTCATAAAAGTAATTGTGAATTTTCACCACTGTTTCATAAAAATAATTGTGAATTTTCACCCCTTTCTCATAAAAGTAATTGTGAATTTTCACCACTGTCTCGTGAAAGTAATTGTGAATTTTCACCCCTTTATCATAAAAGTAATTGTGAATTTTCACCCCTTTCTCATAAAATAATTGTGAATTTTCACCACTCTCTCGTAAAAGTAATTGTGAATTTTCACCCCTTTCTCATAAAAGTAATTGTGAATTGTCACCCATTTATCATAAAAGTAATTGTGAATTTTCACCCCTTTCTCATAAAAGTAATTGTGAATTTTCACCACTGTCTCGTAAAAGTAATTGTGAATTTTCACCTTTGTCTCGTAAAAGTAATTGTGAATTTTCACCCCTTTCTCATAAAAGTAATTGTGAATTGTCACCCCTTTCTCATAAAAGTAATTGTGAATTTTCACCTTTGTCTCGTAAAAGTAATTGTGAATTTTCACCCCTTTCTCATAAAAGTAATTGTGAATTGTCACCCCTTTCTCATAAAAGTAATTGTGAATTTTCACCTTTGTCTCGTAAAAGTAATTGTACATTGTGTTGTTGTTTTTTCGAGGGAGTCAGTGGGACATTTCCACTTGCCACCATTCGACAGCTGTATACCTGTTGTTTTGTTGAAACGCTGCAGTTTTCTAGGTGTTACATCCACTGGTCTCACAGTATTTTATAGAGAGCCTCCCTTTGGACTGAAGGTGTGACACACACTTTCCCAAAAGTTTTAAGACACAACAAGCTATCAACACAGGTTCCAGAACGGTCTCCTCTGCTTTCTCCCTTCCTCTCTCTTTCTCTCTCTATCTCTCTCTCTCTTTCTCTCTCTGTCTCTCTCTCTCAATTCAATTTCAATTCAATTGACTTTATTGACATGGTAGGTTCGTTATTACTTACATTGTCAAAGTATACATATCGAAAAATAAAAATCAAAAAATCTCTCTCTCTCTCTTTCTCTGTCTCTGTCTCTTTTTCTCTGTCTCTAGCTCTGTTTCTCTAGCTCTGAATACCTCCCTGGTCCCTCATCCATATTTAACCCCTCTGGTTAAGAAATAGCAAAATGTAGGCTACTCTTTTACTCTGTATGTTCTGGACTAGTAGTAAAGATGACCATGGAGGCCAGACGGCCATTAATACATTACCCCAAAGACAACAATCTGGGACTCACTGACCTGTCTCTGTCCCTCCTTCTCTTACTGCTGTCCTGGAAATGCACGGGACAGACAAGGATCAGAAATCCCACGTCCCTTCACGAAACATCCCTGGACCATATCTCAGAAGAGGGGCTGTCTACCCACTGTAGGCAGACATCCAGAAATCACAGTTAATGGAAGTGAAAGGGGGTAATGTGGTCTGTCACTTGTGTGTAAGTGGTTTTTGTGCATTAAACTGGAAGGTACTGTTGCCCCCCCCCCCCCCCCCTCTATATTGAATGAAACAACTGACAATGATAACATGACAAGTCATACAGTATTTTTGTACTCATTGGTACAGTAGAGACTGTACTGTACAACTCTTCACTGCACAGTCTCCAATATCACATATGTGAACAAATAAAACAATCCATCCCTTTCATGTCTGAGATGTGTTTCAATAATTGCAGGATGAACAGCAAGCTCACCCTTTATTCATTAATTTCAGTTAAAACAAAAAAAAGTGTTCACAGGATGTGTCAAATATATATATTTTTGTTGCCAACTAGTACCAGCTGTCTTAATGATTTCTATCGTGATCTTTTGAGGACCTCGTGTCCGTTGTCTCCTTCATGCAATGGCCAGTCTAGCCACGTCGCCCTTAAAGAGACTTCTCTAAAAGATTTGGCTGAAGATGGTAGCGACCTTGTCGTATATTGGCAGTGTTATAAGGGTGAGATCCTCCCTAGCAGAGAGTCAAGACAGATCCACACTCACTGTGAGAGAAACACAAGTACTGCGTGTTGTGGATTTGTTTTAGCAGACCGTGACTATGACTTATTTAGCAGAGAAAGAGCGCTTTCAAAAAATAAAAAAATGCATTTAATGCCATTTGCAGCATGTATGTTTTTCACGCTCCTCTGCTTGTACCCCGACTCGGATGAAAGGATATATAAGAGACGTATATAGAACGGATACTGATTTTATCATCCACAAATTCCTTATTTTTTTGTGTGTGTGTGTTCACACCCATGGATAGATATGCCCCCCCATAAAAAAAGTGTATTAAAATGTTTTATTGATAGAAATGACCTCTTGTTGAGAATGACTTTGTTGTTGACATAAGCAAAGGGGAGTTTCTCCTCGTCAACGTGTCTTTATTCACACTAATGCTTCTACTTGATATCTCCTCCTTTCCTGAGCCAAACCCTTGTTTGTCAATTTAAAAGACATAGTTTAACGGACCGTCAACGTTGTATTTCCATACTCATATTGATTTAATCATATAATGCTGGAACATCTCTCTCCCAAACCTACAACCACCTCTGCCCCGTTAAAATGAGCATTTACAAAACTTCACATGTTTGGATGTTAAATATTATTTGAGTGTTATATTTTGAGTCATCTCACAAGCCATAGGACCATTTTTCTCGTATTTATCTCTGGCTCTTCCCTTCCTATCCGAAGTGAACACGTCCCATAGAGTGAATTTATCTTCACGTTTTCTTCACACGTCCTGCATTCTGTTAAGGATCAGGCATTTTGAAAAGCACTACCTAGTTTATGTGGCTCAGTATGTAGCTTTGTGCTAAAGGCAGGGGAAAATACTCAACACGATAATACTATATTAAGGTCCAGTAAACAAAGAGACAAGCCATTAAAAATACACATCTTATACTCAAGTGGCACAATTAATTTAGTTCGTAGGAAAATAGGTTAGTTACACAAAAAAAAGTATTTATATTATAGCATGCCTGGCATTATATTAATCTTTAATTTAGTTCCTAGGAAAATAGGTTAGTCAAAACAATAGTAACATTATAGCATGTCTGGCATTATATTATTCTGATAGATCTCTAAATGGAAATTGTATCAAGAGACTGTTGGCCATTATTTAAAACTCGAGTCCTTTGTGGAATATATACTGTGTACGTTCTCTGAACTTTGTGCACACTTGCACAAAATAAAGTAAAAGGCAAATGTAAAAGATGGAAAAACAAAGAGAATCTGAATGATATTTTACGGCTCCTTTCAGACAGCAACACATTTTCAAACCAACTAGCGAGATTGTGTTACCCGCACCATTACTGCCCGGGCACACAGCGGTTGGCTTGGCTCTCCTGGTGTCGCTTGGGACCCGTGACTAGGCTGTCCCTCGTTAAGTGAATACTGTAACCTGGGATCGGAGGTAGCTCTAGTGGGTCCTGGAGCAGCACTAGCACCCGGAATGCTTCCACATTGGAATGGTGTCTAGCACCGAGCACCCGCGGGATTCAGGGAGAGTAATGAGTGTTAGAGCAGGGATGAGGGTTCCCCAGACACACCAGGAGACCACGAGACACTGCCTCCCTCTTCCCCCCATCCCCATCAACCACCCCCCTGCCGACCCCCTACAGTGCCTCTACAGGCCCCCCCCCCTACCTCTACACCCCCAGTTGCCAGGTGGAGCATGAGGACGGAGAGGATCCCAGTGTCCTGCAACGGAAGCCGGACCGTCCTAATGTCCTAACCGAGCCGTCACCAGGCCAGTAACCCCCCCAGCAGCAGTCCACACCATACCCTGCCACTGAGAGCAAGAGAGAGGGGGATGGAGGGATGAACGTTGAAAAGATGGTAACAATACCAGGGAGTAGAGGCACTCACCCATGTAGAGGGGGGAACGATAGATAGACAGACAGACACCCGGACAGAGGAGAAGAGAAGGCGAGGAGTCTGACTCTCCAGCTGTGCCAAATCTTGCTTGGTTATCTCTAAGTGCGTAGATAAGGAGGGTGGATGTTCGGGATGGTTTCCATAACTCAGAAACGGTGTCTGAGATTTCAGAGCCTTGTTATTTATTTACCAGGCAGCAGAGACGCTCCAGTGGTTTAAGGAACTCCAAGTGACAGGTCCTCAGATATCATGGGACATGATGCCACGGTTGTGTTTATACGACCTGACAGCTAAAGTGGCAGTAGAAGGACAGTCCTGGAATAAAGGACGTCTACTGTACACCACATGGAATGACATGTTTTATGCACACGTTATTGTTGTTGCGTTGGGCGTTATACTAAACATCTGTTTGTAATGTTTACATATTTATAGAAAAAAAAATCATTTAAATACTCAACTGTGAAGGCCAGTTCAAGGCGATTTAAACGATTAGTTATATTGATATTGTCACCTTGAAATTCCTTCTTTCTTCCTCAAATTCAGGAACTAACCACTCCTGATCATCTCCACGTCCACTAACCCCAACGTAGTGTACAGAGTTACAACTATAGAAGTAAGAAATGACATTGAAATAGAAAAGTGTCGTTTGTGGTTTTGCTAACTCGCCGAAGATGAGAGCAGAGACCACCATAAAACTCTGTTCTGTTCCAGTTAGATCCGCTAGTACAGGACTGCAGGTTACCAACGCGTATCTTGGAGAAGTGCCAGGCAGGGCCAGAGAAACAGTGAGGGGTTAGTGTCACTGTCAGAATAAGTAGGAGAGGGGTGGGAGAGACAAGAAAACCAGGGCATGAATAGAACAGGACAGGCTAGGAAAGACAAGGAGACCAGGGCATTAATAGAACAGGACAGGCTAGGAAAGACAAGGAGACCAGGACATGAATAGAACAGGACAGGCTAGGAAAGACAAGGAGACCAGGACATGAATAGAACACGACAGGCTAGGAAAGACAAGGAGACCAGGACATGAATAGAACAGGACAGGCTAGGAAAGACAAGGAGACCAGGACATGAATAGAACAGGACAGGCTAGGAAAGACAAGGAGACCAGGTTCATTAATAGAACAGGACAGGCTAGGAAAGACAAGAAAACCAGGGCATTAATAGAACAGGACAGGCTAGGAAAGACAAGAAAACCAGGGCATTAATAGAACAGGACAGGCTAGGAAAGACAAGGAGACCAGGACATGAATAGAACAGGACAGGCTAGGAAAGACAAGGAGACCAGGACATGAATAGAACAGGACAGGCTAGGAAAGACAAGGAGACCAGGACATGAATAGAACAGGACAGGCTAGGAAAGACAAGAAAACCAGGGCATTAATAGAACAGGACAGGCTAGGAAAGACAAGGAGACCAGGACATGAATAGAACACGACAGGCTAGGAAAGACAAGGAGACCAGGACATGAATAGAACAGGACAGGCTAGGAAAGACAAGGAGACCAGGACATGAATAGAACAGGACAGGCTAGGAAAGACAAGGAGACCAGGACATGAATAGAACAGGACAGGCTAGGAAAGACAAGGAGACCAGGACATGAATAGAACACGACAGGCTAGGAAAGACAAGGAGACCAGGACATGAATAGAACAGGACAGGCTAGGAAAGACAAGGAGACCAGGACATGAATAGAACAGGACAGGCTAGGAAAGACAAGGAGACCAGGTTCATTAATAGAACAGGACAGGCTAGGAAAGACAAGAAAACCAGGGCATTAATAGAACAGGACAGGCTAGGAAAGACAAGGAGACCAGGACATGAATAGAACAGGACAGGCTAGGAAAGACAAGGAGACCAGGACATGAATAGAACAGGACAGGCTAGGAAAGACAAGGAGACCAGGACATGAATAGAACACGACAGGCTAGGAAAGACAAGGAGACCAGGACATGAATAGAACAGGACAGGCTAGGAAAGACAAGGAGACCAGGACATGAATAGAACAGGACAGGCTAGGAAAGACAAGGAGACCAGGTTCATTAATAGAACAGGACAGGCTAGGAAAGACAAGAAAACCAGGGCATTAATAGAACAGGACAGGCTAGGAAAGACAAGAAAACCAGGGCATTAATAGAACAGGACAGGCTAGGAAAGACAAGGAGACCAGGACATGAATAGAACAGGACAGGCTAGGAAAGACAAGGAGACCAGGACATGAATAGAACAGGACAGGCTAGGAAAGACAAGGAGACCAGGACATGAATAGAACAGGACAGGCTAGGAAAGACAAGAAAACCAGGGCATTAATAGAACAGGACAGGCTAGGAAAGACAAGGAGACCAGGACATGAATAGAACACGACAGGCTAGGAAAGACAAGGAGACCAGGACATGAATAGAACAGGACAGGCTAGGAAAGACAAGGAGACCAGGACATGAATAGAACAGGACAGGCTAGGAAAGACAAGGAGACCAGGACATGAATAGAACAGGACAGGCTAGGAAAGACAAGGAGACCAGGGCATGAATAGAACAGGACAGGCTAGGAAAGACAAGGAGACCAGGACATGAATAGAACAGGACAGGCTAGGAAAGACAAGAAAACCAGGGCATTAATAGAACAGGACAGGCTAGGAAAGACAAGGAGACCAGGACATGAATAGAACACGACAGGCTAGGAAAGACAAGGAGACCAGGACATGAATAGAACAGGACAGGCTAGGAAAGACAAGGAGACCAGGTTCATTAATAGAACAGGACAGGCTAGGAAAGACAAGAAAACCAGGGCATTAATAGAACAGGACAGGCTAGGAAAGACAAGAAAACCAGGGCATTAATAGAACAGGACAGGCTAGGAAAGACAAGGAGACCAGGACATGAATAGAACAGGACAGGCTAGGAAAGACAAGGAGACCAGGACATGAATAGAACAGGACAGGCTAGGAAAGACAAGGAGACCAGGACATGAATAGAACAGGACAGGCTAGGAAAGACAAGAAAACCAGGGCATTAATAGAACAGGACAGGCTAGGAAAGACAAGGAGACCAGGACATGAATAGAACACGACAGGCTAGGAAAGACAAGGAGACCAGGACATGAATAGAACAGGACAGGCTAGGAAAGACAAGGAGACCAGGACATGAATAGAACAGGACAGGCTAGGAAAGACAAGGAGACCAGGACATGAATAGAACAGGACAGGCTAGGAAAGACAAGGAGACCAGGACATGAATAGAACACGACAGGCTAGGAAAGACAAGGAGACCAGGACATGAATAGAACAGGACAGGCTAGGAAAGACAAGGAGACCAGGACATGAATAGAACAGGACAGGCTAGGAAAGACAAGGAGACCAGGTTCATTAATAGAACAGGACAGGCTAGGAAAGACAAGAAAACCAGGGCATTAATAGAACAGGACAGGCTAGGAAAGACAAGGAGACCAGGACATGAATAGAACAGGACAGGCTAGGAAAGACAAGGAGACCAGGACATGAATAGAACAGGACAGGCTAGGAAAGACAAGGAGACCAGGACATGAATAGAACACGACAGGCTAGGAAAGACAAGGAGACCAGGACATGAATAGAACAGGACAGGCTAGGAAAGACAAGGAGACCAGGACATGAATAGAACAGGACAGGCTAGGAAAGACAAGGAGACCAGGTTCATTAATAGAACAGGACAGGCTAGGAAAGACAAGAAAACCAGGGCATTAATAGAACAGGACAGGCTAGGAAAGACAAGAAAACCAGGGCATTAATAGAACAGGACAGGCTAGGATAGACAAGGAGACCAGGACATGAATAGAACAGGACAGGCTAGGAAAGACAAGGAGACCAGGACATGAATAGAACAGGACAGGCTAGGAAAGACAAGGAGACCAGGACATGAATAGAACAGGACAGGCTAGGAAAGACAAGAAAACCAGGGCATTAATAGAACAGGACAGGCTAGGAAAGACAAGGAGACCAGGACATGAATAGAACACGACAGGCTAGGAAAGACAAGGAGACCAGGACATGAATAGAACAGGACAGGCTAGGAAAGACAAGGAGACCAGGACATGAATAGAACAGGACAGGCTAGGAAAGACAAGGAGACCAGGACATGAATAGAACAGGACAGGCTAGGAAAGACAAGGAGACCAGGGCATGAATAGAACAGGACAGGCTAGGAAAGACAAGGAGACCAGGACATGAATAGAACAGGACAGGCTAGGAAAGACAAGAAAACCAGGGCATTAATAGAACAGGACAGGCTAGGAAAGACAAGGAGACCAGGACATGAATAGAACACGACAGGCTAGGAAAGACAAGGAGACCAGGACATGAATAGAACAGGACAGGCTAGGAAAGACAAGGAGACCAGGTTCATTAATAGAACAGGACAGGCTAGGAAAGACAAGAAAACCAGGGCATTAATAGAACAGGACAGGCTAGGAAAGACAAGAAAACCAGGGCATTAATAGAACAGGACAGGCTAGGAAAGACAAGGAGACCAGGACATGAATAGAACAGGACAGGCTAGGAAAGACAAGGAGACCAGGACATGAATAGAACAGGACAGGCTAGGAAAGACAAGGAGACCAGGACATGAATAGAACAGGACAGGCTAGGAAAGACAAGAAAACCAGGGCATTAATAGAACAGGACAGGCTAGGAAAGACAAGGAGACCAGGACATGAATAGAACACGACAGGCTAGGAAAGACAAGGAGACCAGGACATGAATAGAACAGGACAGGCTAGGAAAGACAAGGAGACCAGGACATGAATAGAACAGGACAGGCTAGGAAAGACAAGGAGACCAGGACATGAATAGAACAGGACAGGCTAGGAAAGACAAGGAGACCAGGGCATGAATAGAACAGGACAGGCTAGGAAAGACAAGGAGACCAGGACATGAATAGAACAGGACAGGCTAGGAAAGACAAGAAAACCAGGGCATTAATAGAACAGGACAGGCTAGGAAAGACAAGGAGACCAGGACATGAATAGAACACGACAGGCTAGGAAAGACAAGGAGACCAGGGCATTAATAGAACAGGACAGGCTAGGAAAGACAAGATGACCAGGACATGAATAGAACAGGACAGGCTAGGAAAGACAAGGAGACCAGGACATGAATAGAACAGGACAGGCTAGGAAAGACAAGAAAACCAGGGCATTAATAGAACAGGACAGGCTAGGAAAGACAAGGAGACCAGGACATGAATAGAACACGACAGGCTAGGAAAGACAAGGAGACCAGGGCATTAATAGAACAGGACAGGCTAGGAAAGACAAGATGACCAGGACATGAATAGAACAGGACAGGCTAGGAAAGACAAGGAGACCAGGACATGAATAGAACAGGACAGGCTAGGAAAGACAAGGAGACCAGGACATGAATAGAACAGGACAGGCTAGGAAAGACAAGGAGACCAGGACATGAATAGAACAGGACAGGCTAGGAAAGACAAGATGACCAGGACATGAATAGAACAGGACAGGCTAGGAAAGACAAGGAGACCAGGGCATGAATAGAACAGGACAGGCTAGGAAAGACAAGGAGACCAGGACATGAATAGAACAGGACAGGCTAGGAAAGACAAGGAGACCAGGACATGAATAGAACAGGACAGGCTAGGAAAGACAAGGAGACCAGGGCATGAATAGAACAGGAAAGGCTAGGAAAGACAAGGAGACCAGGACATGAATAGAACAGGACAGGCTAGGAAAGACAAGGAGATCAGGACATGAATAGAACAGGACAGGCTAGGAAAGACAAGGAGAACAGGACATGAATAGAACAGGACAGGCTAGGAAAGACAAGGAGACCAGGACATGAATAGAACAGGACAGGCTAGGAAAGACAAGGAGACCAGGACATGAATAGAACAGGACAGGCTAGGAAAGACAAGGAGACCAGGGCATGAATAGAACAGGACAGGCTAGGAAAGACAAGGAGACCAGGACATGAATAGAACAGGACAGGCTAGGAAAGACAAGATGACCAGGACATGAATAGAACAGGACAGGCTAGGAAAGACAAGGAGACCAGGACATGAATAGAACAGGACAGGCTAGGAAAGACAAGGAGATCCGGGCATGAATAGAACAGGACAGGCTAGGAAAGACAAGGAGACCAGGACATGAATAGAACAGGACAGGCTAGGAAAGACAAGATGACCAGGACATGAAAAGAACAGGGCTGGCTAGGAAAGACAAGGAGATCAGGACATGAATAGAACAGGACAGGCTAGGAAAGACAAGGAGAACAGGACATGAATAGAACAGGACAGGCTTGGAAAGACAAGGAGACCAGGACATGAATAGAACAGGACAGGCTAGGAAAGACAAGGAGACCAGGTTCATTAATAGAACAGGACAGGCTAGGAAAGACAAGGAGACCAGGGCATTAATAGAACAGGACAGGCTAGGAAAGACAAGGAGACCAGGACATGAATAGAACAGGACAGGCTAGGAAAGACAAGGAGACCAGGACATGAACAGAACAGGACAGGCTAGGAAAGACAAGGAGATCAGGACATGAATAGAACAGGACAGGCTAGGAAAGACAAGGAGACCAGGACATGAATAGAACAAGAGGGGAGACTGTGAATACATAGCAATACAGAGACAGACGACGGGAAGACAAGGAGATACGTTTCTTTAACTGTGTAAGAGATATCCAGCAGATACCTGACATACTGCCCTAAACAAGACCATGTCTTATACCTAACCTGACATACTGCCCTAAACAAGACCATGTCTTATACCTAACCTGATATACTGCCCTAAACAAGACCATGTCTTATACCTAACCTGATATACTGCCCTAAACAAGATACCTAACCTGATATACTGCCCTAAACAAGACCATGTCTTATACCTAACCTGATATACTGCCCTAAACAAGACACCTAACCTGATATACTGCCTTAAACAAGACACCTAACCTGATATACTGCCTTAAACAAGATACCTAACCTGATATACTGCCCTAAACAAGACCATGTCTTATACCTAACCTGATATAGTGCCCTAAACAAGATAATGTCTTATAGCTAACCTGATATACTGCCCTAAACAAGATAACGTCTTATACAATGTTGAGGGGTCTGACAGTCATGTTGAGTTTTGTATCATGTACAACGGGAGGAAGGCATGCAGCATTGACTATCCTGGGTGCTTCGTGTGTTTAACATTGATGTGAGACGAACCACAATAAGCACGTTGTTGTGGACCTGGAGTTTTTTTTTTTTTGTCTCTATGTTACGACAGTGTCCCCTGGCAGGGGGGAGGATCCATTCTAGAAGAGGAAACGGAACCTGATTAGCATGTCATGTTGTTAGGTGCTGAACCCCACGGGTTAAAACAAGCCAGTAATCACCTGTAAAGGTGCAGAAAAACAGGATACTCTGAAAGGAGAGGAGCGGGACGCTGCGTCCTCCCGTAAACGGCTGACCTGTTGTCAGCTTCTGAAAACCTCACAGGCTTTTTTTACTGAGAGTAACAGGGTTTTAAACTGCTGGATGATGTTCTCTACCTGCTGCATGTTGACGTGACTTTCCTCGGGAATTTTGAATTTTCTGTCACAGCATTTTAAGGGGGGGGGGGGGTTTCCGCACCGGCCATAAATGACTCCTGCCAGTCAACCGACTTCAGCCGGAGCCCCTACTTGAACACTAATAACAATATACCCCTGTAATTGCGGTGAATTTAGGGGGTTAAGCCTTAGGGAGAATTCAGATCATTTATTCATAAAGGACTAGATGGATGGCTGTATGCAGGCTGTACATCAGGGGCTCTGGCTCTTCACTCCGTGCTATAAACCATGGTGTTTACATTCACAGAGGTTTCTGAACAACACTGTAGAATGGGCCTACACATGATCAGTCAAGCATCGTGTTTACATTCACAGAGGTTTCTGAACAACACTGTAGAATGGGCCTACACATGATCAGTCAAGCATCGTGGCATGGTGTTTACATTCACAGAGGTTTCTGAACAACACTGTAGAATGTTCCTACACATGATCAGTCAAGCATCGTGGCATGGTGTTTATGTAACGGATGTGAAATGGCTAGCTAGTTAGCGGGTACGCGCTAGTAGCATTTCAATCAGTTACGTCACTTGCTCTGAGACATTAAGTAGGGTTGCCCCTTGCTCTGCAAGGGCCGTGGCCTTTGTGGAGCGATGGGTAACGCTGCTTCGTGGGCGACCGTTGTTGATGTGTGCAGAGGGTCCCTGGTTCGCGCCCGTGTCGGGGCGAGGGGACGACGTAAAGTTAAACTGTTACATTGATGCTGTTGACCCGGATCACTGGTTGCTGCGGAAAAGGAGGAGGTTGAAAGGGGGGTGAGTGTAACGGATGTGAAATGGCTAGCTAGTTAGCGGGTACGCGCTAGTAGCATTTCAATCAGTTACGTCACTTGCTCTGAGACATTAAGTAGGGTTGCCCCTTGCTCTGCAAGGGCCGCGGCTTTTGTGGAGCGATGGGTAACGATGCTTGGTGGGTGTCAGTTGTTGATGTGTGCAGATGTTCCCTGGTTCGCGCCCGTGTCGGGGCGAGGGGACGTACTAAAGTTATACTGTTACATTTACATTCACAGAGGTTTCTGAACAACACTAGAATGGGCCTACACATGATCAGTCAAGCATCGTGGCATGGTGTTTACATTCACAGAGGTTTCTGAACAACACTGTAGAATGGGCCTACACATGATCAGTCAAGCATCGTGGCTCTATGGACAGGAGGGAGATTCTTCAGATACAGCAGAAACCCTGTCTCCTCAATCCTCACTGTCCCATGCCACGCTTCGTCTCTGTCTCTGTCTCTGTCTCTGTCTCTCTCTCTCTGTCTCTGTCTCTCTCTCTCTATTTAATTCAAGGGGCTTTATTGGCATAGGAAAAATATGTTTACCATGCCAAAGCAAGTGAAGTAGATAATATATGAAAGAGAAATAAACTATAAAAATGAATAGTAAACATTACACTCACAGAAGTGCCAAAAGATTAAAGACATTTGTAATGTCATACTATGTATATATACAATGCTGTAACAATGTACAAATGGTTAAAGTACAAAAGGGAAAATAAATAAGCATAAATATGGGTTGTATTTACAATGGTGTTTGTTCTTCACTGGTTGACCTTGTCTTGTGGCAACAGGTCACACATCTTGCTGCTGTGATGTCACACTGTCTCTCCCTCAATTCAATTCAATTCAAGGGGCTTTATTGGCTTGGGAAACATATGTTAACATTGCCAAAGCAATTTAGGTAGATAATATACAAAAGTGAAATAAACAATAATAATTAACAAATTCTCTATCTGTCTCTCTCTCTGTCTCTCTCTCTCTCGCTCTCTGTCTCTCTTTCTCTCTGTCTCTCTCTCTCTCTCATTACCAATGCTCCACTAGAGTCTCATTCCCCCCCATATAATAAGCATGTTTTTCCACTCCATTAATTCAATCTACATGCGATGAATAGTTGCTGTAATAATGTCCAGGTCTAAGTGTGGTTGCCATGTCTGTACCTCCACGTCATTGGGAGATGCCTTATTGTCTCAGTGTTGTTGTTCTAAGACTTTGTATTGGTCTATTTGGTCTCTATGGGACCTGCTACACAGAGGTGTGGATCTAATTAAAGAAGAAGACAGAATCCTTTCCTACTGTCATTAGAAGTTGTCAGCTTCGATGCAACTAACTGGCTGAAAATATGAAACAAGAACCAATGAGTTTCAACCGAACCAGGAGAATTCACTTGTGTTTTCAATTCACTTGTGTTTTGTTAAAATACTGGACTGGGACCAGTGAAGCGTAGATGTACAGTAAAGTGAAAAAGGGAAAACCAAACTCTACTGTTTAGGGAGTTAACTACACCTCGAGTGGAATTGGTTAAACAGCTCACCAGTCAACATATGATACAGGAAAAGGTGCATCAGTCATGCCATACTGCAAGTCAACATCCTAAAGGCATGTTAAATTGGATTCAATAACATATAGTTTGTACATTGAGTTTCTCTTATCTACCATAACATGATTGATTTAATCTTCAAAGAATAGCCAATGTTTTTCTTTGAAAGATATTTATCATTTTGAAAAACATTCACATCCATCAGGTTCAATCCCGGTGACTGGGAGTTGAGTGACACGACACATTGCTCTCCCCATCTGAATGGTAACACCTGTGTCATTGTGTTTCCTGTTGTCTGTACGTTGGTTTCTCCTCTAAATGGACACTGTTACGTCAACAGAAGAACGGAGAAAGAGAAGAAAGACACCTGTCAAAATGTGGAGGAAAGAAAATAGGTGTGTTATTTATATTGTGATTTGTATCAACCCATTTAGGAGAAGGTCTCTAAAGTGGTAGCATCACTTATTCATAAGGCTGTACACAAGTTAATGGAACAGGAGCAGAGCATTTAGTCACAAAAGAAAAACAGTCTGTGTGGAAATGATGCACATTTAGAGAGTAACATGCACAGAGTGCCGAGATGTGTCTTGCAAAGCTCTCTGCTAGTCCGTCATGTTCCTTAGACCCTGTCTTGTAATGTATTTTACATGCATTATAAAGAGATGCTTGCTCTAACTGGCTATCTTGTCCCCGAACAGCTCAAACGCAATGTGTGACACAGGACACCCCTGACGATGACCATCAACATTTATCATAGATATTACTGTGTATAATGAACATATTTTAGGTGACACTCAGTTAAGAAAATAAACCTGCACTATCTACGAATCCATTTTCTAAACTCTACCAGGCTATTATTTCAGCTTGTTCCACATTCCGTTTCTATGGGTGTCACGCCCTGACCTTAGAGATCCTTTTTATGTCTCTATTTTGGTTTGGTCAGGGTGTGATTTGGGGTGGGTGTTCTATGTTCTATTATTTGTATTTCTATGTTTTGGCCGGGTATGGTTCTCAATCAGGGACAGCTGTCTATCGTTGTCTCTGATTGAGAACCATACTTAGGTAGCCCTTTTTCCCACCTGTCTTTGTGGGAAGTTGTCTTTGTTTGTTGGCACTATAGCCTGTAGCTTCACGGTTGTTTGGGATTCGGCGTCATATGAAATAAAGGAATATGTACGCTCACCACGCTGCACCTTGGTCTACTGTTGACGGCCGTGACAATGGGCCTTTTTATCACGGTATGATAATACAACTCAGGGATAATCAACCTTTAAAATCAGGAACTATGTAATATCTATGGCAATCAAAACTTTAAAACCTTCTTCCTCCTTTTTAGAAATAATTGTCTTTAGGTCTCCTGGCTCCTACAGAACTCATCGTTTCCACAGATTGTATCACTTTTCTGTGAAGAGGATATAATCAATCAAAGGGATTTTTCTGTCCCTGACATGTCGATAAAGAATTGGGAAGTAATGTAGGTTTTCTTATATAGCCCCAAAAAATACAGTGCATATAGAAATATGTCCACAGTCCAAACCATTATAAAACCTGGCAGAAGATGCTGTACATATCCAACATGTAATGATTGTGATGAACTGAGGCTGATAATCAAAAGAAACAGAGGGTGAACTAAGTGTGAACTAAATAATGAGAATAATAGTAGAGAGAATGATTAATTTCAGCTTTTATTTATTTCATCACATTCCCAGTGGGTCAGAAGTTTACATACACTCAATTAGTATTTGATAGCATTGCCTTAACATTGTTTAACTTGGGTGAAATGTTTCGGGTAGCCTTCCACAAGTTCCCCACAATAAGTTTGGTGAATTTTGGCCCATTCCTCCTGACAGAGCTGGTGTAACTGAGTCAGGTTTGTAGGCCTCCTTGCTCGCACATGCTTTTTCAGTTCTGCCCACAAATGTTCTATAGGATTGAGGTCAGGGCTTTGTGATGGCCACCCCAATACCTTGACTTTGTTTTCCTTAAGCCATTTTGCCACAACTTTGAAAGCATGTTTGGGGTCAATGTCCATTTGGAAGACTTATTTGCGACCAAGCTTTAACTTCCTGACTGATGTCTTGAGATGTTGCTTCAATATATCCACATAATTTCCCTTCCTCATGATGCCATCTATTTGGTGAAGTGGACAAGTCCCTCCTGCAGCAAAGAACCCCCACAACATGATGCTGCCACCCCCGTGCTTCACGGTTAGGATGGTGTTCTTTGGCTTGCAAGCCGCCCCCTTTTTCCTCCAAACATAACAATGGTCATTACGGCCAAACAGTTCCATTTTTGTTTCATCAGACCAGAGGACATTTCTCCAAAAAAGTACGATCTTTGTCCCCATGTGCAATTGCAAACCGTAGTCTGGCTTTTTTGATGGCTGTTTTGGAGCAGTAGCTTCTTCCTTGCTGAGCGGCCAATCAGGTTATGTCAATATAGGACTAATTTTACTGTGGATATAGATACTTTTGTACCTGTTTCCTCCAGCATCTTCACGAGGTCCTTTGCTGTTGGTCTGTGATTGATTTGCACTTTTTGCAGAAAAATACGTTCATCTCTAGGAGACAAAACGCATCTCCTTCCTGAGCGGTATGGCAGCTGCGTTGTCCCATGGTGTTTATACTTGCGTACTATTGTTTGTACAGATGAACGTGATACCTTCAGGCGTTTGGAAATTGCTCCCAAGGATGAAACGGACTTGTGGAGGTCTACAATTTCTTGGCTGATATCTTTTGATTTTCCCATGATGTCAAGCAAAGAGGCACTGGGCTTGAAGGTAGGCCTTGAAATACATCCACAGGTACACCTCCAATTGACTCAAATTATGTCAATTAGCCTATCAGAAGCTTTTACAGCCACAACAGGATTTTCTGGAATTTTCCAAGCTGTTTAAAGCCACAGTCAACTTAGTGTATATAAACTTCTGACCCACTGGAATTGTAATACAGTGAGTTATAAGTGAATTAAACAAATCTACTTTGAAACAAAAGTGTACACCTCACACACGGTTACGGGCTTAGAATAAAGAAGACACCTGCACCATGCTGCATATAGAGTTGAAATGTATAAAAGGTTGAGTTTGCGATATTACACTTCATATAAATCACGGAAGACTGAAATATAACACAACTGTTTGACATAGAAACACCGGATTTTCGGCAGCTAATTTAAAACATTTTAAGTTCATTTTAAAATTATGAAAAATATGAATTCCATTCCAACTATGAGGCTAAAGGTCATCTGACTAAAGGAACGGGCTACAATAGCTATGTGAGGCAACCCCATATAACAGTCAAATATACAGGATTCGAACATTCCATTCCAGCTAAACAACTGATATATTGAGTGTTTTGCCAAATAAACATATTTTCATACAGATATAAAATATATGAATAAAACATCTGAGAACAGTAATAATGTACATACACACGAAGGTAACCATGAAGCAATCATTTCTGATGAAAAATCACAAATGTTAAAAAAAGAAATGGTGGATATGGTGCTTTGTAAATAAACTCTTCATTTCAACTGATGCTTCTCCCAAGTAGACTGTTTTTACCAGTGTTTTACTAGAAACACCTGCTGCTGGACCAACTCACTGTCAATAATATCCTTCCTCAGACTCTCTGTGTGGACTCTAGCCCAGGTTAATAACATTATTCCTCACTAGACACAATCGGACCAACAATGTTACATCACTAGCTACAATCTGAACTACAATGTTACATCACTAGACACAATCTGACCAACAATGTTACGTCACTAGATACAATCTGAACTACAATGTTACATCACTAGACACAATCTGACCAACAATGTTACGTCACTAGATACAATCTGGCCAACAATGTTACATCACTAGCTACTATTTGACCAACAATGTTACATCACTAGCTACTATTTGACCAACAATGTTACATCACTAGCTACTATTTGACCAACAATGTTACATCACTAGCTACTATTTGACCAATAATGTCACTCAAGTTGGCAAGCGAGTTGCTATTAAAATACAGTATGCATTGCATTAACACACACACACACACACACACACACACACACACACACACACACACACACACACACACACACACACACACACACACACACACACACACACACACACACACACACACACACACACACACACACACACACACGCACACACACACACACACACGCTCCTCATATTCATGCATGAGACTGTGCTGTAGTGTGATCAGTGGGGGTTGCTTGTTCGCCCTTTAAGTGTCACATTTACAGTATTAATAACTCTATTTTTCAGCTGTCAGATCCCCTTGAAATAATCTGCATACAACAACGGCCCTGTGGGCCAGACCCAGAATAAATGTCTGCATAATAACCTGTATTCTCCTTCTTATGTGTAAGTGTCAGTGTTACAGTTTGATTCTCTGTATAAATAATTAGACCTGAAAGAATAAGAATGTATATTGTATGCTAAACCGTTTTTTTTGCCAATGTACATACCAACTGAAAACGTTGTATTAATCAACAGTCAAGTACTGGAAGTTGAGCCTCATACATAATGAATTGGAGCTCAAACCTCATGGGTTCAGTGGATAGAAAACAGGAGACAACACAAGTACAGCTACAATCTGAGTCTAACGTAACCTGATAGCTCTGCAGATCGGAATTGTTTTTAAATCATTAGGGAGTAAATGATTCATTACCAGTTTGAAAATGGTTTATTTCAGTTTGAGAATATTTACTTTTTCGCTAGATTCAACTTTTCAAAACGTACATATTAGACAAGTGTTATGCTGCACCATATACAACGGGTTCCTGAAATACCCCCAGGACCAATGTCAAGCTGAAATACCCCCAGGACCAATGTCAAGCTGAAATACCCCCAGGACCAATGTCAAGCTGAAATACCCCCAGGACCAATGTCAAACTGAAATACCCCCAGGACCAATGTCAAGCTGAAATACCCCCAGGACCAATGTCAAGCTGAAATACCCCAGGACCAATGTCAAGCTGAAATACCCCCAGGACCAATGTCAAGCTGAAATACCCCAGGACCAATGTCAAGCTGAAATACCCCAGGACCAATGTCAAACTGAAATACCCCAGGACCAATGTCAAGCTGAAATACCCCAGGACCAAGGTCAAACTGAAATACCCCAGGACCAATGTGAAGCTGAAATACCCCAGGACCAACGTGAAGCTGAAATACCCCAGGACCAACGTGAAGCTGAAATACCCCAGGACCAACGTCAAGATGAAATACCCCAGGACCAATGTGAAGCTAAAATACCCCCAGGACCAATGTCAAGCTGAAATACCCCAGGACCAACGTGAAGATGAAATACCCCAGGACCAACGTCAAGATGAAATACCCCAGGACCAACGTCAAGATGAAATAACCCCAGGACCAATGTCAAACTGAAATACCCCAGGACCAATGTCAAACTGAAAAACCCCAGGACCAATGTCAAACTGAAATACCCCAGGACCAATGTCAAACTGAAAAACCCCAGGACCAATGTCAAGCTCAAATACCCCAGGACCAATGTCAAGCTGAAATTCCCCAGGACCAATGTGAAGCTGAAATACCTCAGGACCAACGTGAAGCTGAAATACCCCAGGACCAACGTCAAGATGAAATACCCCCAGGACCAATGTCAAACTGAAATACCCCAGGACCAATGAATGTCAAACTCAAATACCCCCAGGACCAATGTCAAACTGAAATACCCCAGGACCAATGAATGTCAAACTCAAATACCCCAGGACCAATGTCAAGCTGAAATACCCCCAGGACCAACGTCAAGCTGAAATACCCCAGGACCAACGTCAAGCTGAAATACCCCAGTACCAATGTCAAGCTGAAATACCCCAGGACCAATGTGAAGCTGAAATACCCCAAGGATCAACGTCAACCTGAAATACCCCCAGGACCAAATCAACGTCTCAAACCGCAGAGTCCTGCAGAGTACGAGCTTACAGTTTTCAACATAGGTTACATCTCACTGCTCATTCACGTGTTGTACCACACTGCTGTATTTTATAGCACCTGAAATTAGAGGCTGTGTTCAACACAGACCGGGTTATGAGGGTTAGTGGTTGTTCACTCCAAGTGGACTTGTTTCTCTTGGCCCGCGCCTTCATAACTCTTGGCGTAGGTGCTGAAAGTAGGTTCTGAAAGAGTTCAACTCTTGACATTTGTTGGCTCTGAGTTTTAAAAATCACATTCAAATGTGGCTCTAAGGTTTCAATGACTCTTTTTGTTTGCTTAGCGGAGCCACGTTGCCAAGAACCTTGGGGGAGGGAAAGGCAAAAGTTTAAAGAATGGACAATTACTAACATTCCGGATTGAGAATGTCGATCATTACTCACTGTGGGACCGCCGTTTACTGGTGTTTGTTCTCTTCACTGAAACGCTGTTTTTGCTGAATTGGAACGCCATGTTACACGTTATACGTGACTACAGTAGTCATTTCTTACACGTACATTAAAACCAAAACGTTGAGCTAGAAACAAACTGTTTTATGAAAACAGTGCTTTATTTTCACATTACATTTAATGTTGATATCCACTACTGTGGTAACCTCTCGTCTTACACTAACTTGGCTATAAATCAAATTCAAATTATTTGTCACACGCTCCGAATACTGCAGGTGTAGTAGACCTTACAGTGAAATGCTTACTTACAAGCCCTGATTAACCAACAATGTAGTTTTAAGAAAAATAAGTGTTAAGTAAAAAATAGATAAGTAAAAAATGTTTAATTAAAGTAACCATTAATTAAAACAGCAGCAGTAAAATACCAAGCGAGGCTTGTACCGGTACAGAGTTAGTCGAGGTAACCGGTGACCCCATACATTGACTCTGTACCGGTACAGAGTTAGTCGAGGTAACCGGTGACCCCATACATAGACTCTGTACCGGTACAGAGTTAGTCGAGGTAACCGGTGACCCCATACATAGACTCTGTACCGGTACAGAGTTAGTCGAGGTAACCGGTGACCCCATACATAGACTCTGTACCGGTACAGAGTTAGTCGAGGTAACCGGTGACCCCATACATTGACTCTGTACCGGTACAGAGTTAGTCGAGGTAACCGGTGACCCCATACATTGACTCTGTACCGGTACAGAGTTAGTCGAGGTAACCGGTGACCCCATACATTGACTCTGTACCGGTACAGAGTTAGTCGAGGTAACCGGTGACCCCATACATTGACTCTGTACCGGTACAGAGTTAGTCGAGGTAACCGGTGACCCCATACATTGACTCTGTACCGGTACAGAGTTAGTCGAGGTAACCGGTGACCCCATACATTGACTCTGTACCGGTACAGAGTTAGTCGAGGTAACCGGTGACCCCATACATTGACTCTGTACCGGTACAGAGTTAGTCGAGGTAACCGGTGACCCCATACATTGACTCTCTACCGGTACAGAGTTAGTCGAGGTAACCGGTGACCCCATACATTGACTCTGTACCGGTACAGAGTTAGTCGAGGTAACCGGTGACCCCATACATTGACTCTGTACCGGTACAGAGTTAGTCGAGGTAACCGGTGACCCCATACATTGACTCTGTACCGGTACAGAGTTAGTCGAGGTAACCGGTGACCCCATACATTGACTCTGTACCGGTACAGAGTTAGTCGAGGTAACCGGTGACCCCATACATTGACTCTGTACCGGTACAGAGTTAGTCGAGGTAACCGGTGACCCCATACATTGACTCTGTACCGGTACAGAGTTAGTCGAGGTAACCGGTGACCCCATACATTGACTCTGTACCGGTACAGAGTTAGTCGAGGTAACCGGTGACCCCATACATTGACTCTGTACCGGTACAGAGTTAGTCGAGGTAACCGGTGACCCCATACATTGACTCTGTACCGGTACAGAGTTAGTCGAGGTAACCGGTGACCCCATACATTGACTCTGTACCGGTACAGAGTTAGTCGAGGTAACCGGTGACCCCATACATAGACTCTGTACCGGTACAGAGTTAGTCGGGGTAACCGGTGACCCCATACATAGACTCTGTACCGGTACAGAGTTAGTCGGGGTAACCGGTGACCCCATACATAGACTCTGTACCGGTACAGAGTTAGTCGAGGTAACCGGTGACCCCATACATTGACTCTGTACCGGTACAGAGTTAGTCGAGGTAACCGGTGAACCCATACATTGACTCTGTACCGGTACAGAGTTAGTCGAGGTAACCGGTGACCCCATACATTGACTCTGTACCGGTACAGAGTTAGTCGAGGTAACCGGTGACCCCATACATTGACTCTGTACCGGTACAGAGTTAGTCGAGGTAACCGGTGAACCAATACATTGACTCTGTACCGGTACAGAGTTAGTCGAGGTAACCGGTGACCCCATACATAGACTCTGTACCGGTACAGAGTTAGTCGAGGTAACCGGTGACCCCATACATTGACTCTGTACCGGTACAGAGTTAGTCGAGGTAACCGGTGACCCCATACATTGACTCTGTACCGGTACAGAGTTAGTCGAGGTAACCGGTGACCCCATACATTGACTCTGTACCGGTACAGAGTTAGTCGAGGTAACCGGTGACCCCATACATTGACTCTGTACCGGTACAGAGTTAGTCGAGGTAACCGGTGACCCCATACATTGACTCTGTACCGGTACAGAGTTAGTCGAGGTAACCGGTGACCCCATACATCGACTCTGTACCGGTACAGAGTTAGTCGAGGTAACCGGTGACCCCATACATCGACTCTGTACCGGTACAGAGTTAGTCGAGGTAACCGGTGACCCCATACATCGACTCTGTACCGGTACAGAGTTAGTCGAGGTAACCGGTGACCCCATACATCGACTCTGTACCGGTACAGAGTTAGTCGAGGTAACCGGTGACCCCATACATCGACTCTGTACCGGTACAGAGTTAGTCGAGGTAACCGGTGACCCCATACATCGACTCTGTACCGGTACAGAGTTAGTCGAGGTAACCGGTGACCCCATACATCGACTCTGTACCGGTACAGAGTTAGTCGAGGTAACCGGTGACCCCATACATCGACTCTGTACCGGTACAGAGTTAGTCGAGGTAACCGGTGACCCCATACATCGACTCTGTACCGGTACAGAGTTAGTCGAGGTAACCGGTGACCCCATACATCGACTCTGTACCGGTACAGAGTTAGTCGAGGTAACCGGTGACCCCATACATCGACTCTGTACCGGTACAGAGTTAGTCGAGGTAACCGGTGACCCCATACATCGACTCTGTACCGGTACAGAGTTAGTCGAGGTAACCGGTGACCCCATACATTGACTCTGTACCGGTACAGAGTTAGTCGAGGTAACCGGTGACCCCATACATTGACTCTGTACCGGTACAGAGTTAGTCGAGGTAACCGGTGACCCCATACATTGACTCTGTACCGGTACAGAGTTAGTCGAGGTAACCGGTGACCCCATACATTGACTCTGTACCGGTACAGAGTTAGTCGAGGTAACCGGTGACCCCATACATTGACTCTGTACCGGTACAGAGTTAGTCGAGGTAACCGGTGACCCCATACATTGACTCTGTACCGGTACAGAGTTAGTCGAGGTAACCGGTGACCCCATACATTGACTCTGTACCGGTACAGAGTTAGTCGAGGTAACCGGTGACCCCATACATTGACTCTGTACCGGTACAGAGTTAGTCGAGGTAACCGGTGACCCCATACATTGACTCTGTACCGGTACAGAGTTAGTCGAGGTAACCGGTGACCCCATACATTGACTCTGTACCGGTACAGAGTTAGTCGAGGTAACCGGTGACCCCATACATTGACTCTGTACCGGTACAGAGTTAGTCGAGGTAACCGGTGACCCCATACATTGACTCTGTACCGGTACAGAGTTAGTCGAGGTAACCGGTGACCCCATACATAGACTCTGTACCGGTACAGAGTTAGTCGAGGTAACCGGTGACCCCATACATTGACTCTGTACCGGTACAGAGTTAGTCGAGGTAACCGGTGACCCCATACATTGACTCTGTACCGGTACAGAGTTAGTCGAGGTAACCGGTGACCCCATACATAGACTCTGTACCGGTACAGAGTTAGTCGAGGTAACCGGTGACCCCATACATTGACTCTGTACCGGTACAGAGTTAGTCGAGGTAACCGGTGACCCCATACATTGACTCTGTACCGGTACAGAGTTAGTCGAGGTAACCGGTGACCCCATACATTGACTCTGTACCGGTACAGAGTTAGTCGAGGTAACCGGTGACCCCATACATTGACTCTGTACCGGTACAGAGTTAGTCGAGGTAACCGGTGACCCCATACATTGACTCTGTACCGGTACAGAGTTAGTCGAGGTAACCGGTGACCCCATACATTGACTCTGTACCGGTACAGAGTTAGTCGAGGTAACCGGTGACCCCATACATTGACTCTGTACCGGTACAGAGTTAGTCGAGGTAACCGGTGACCCCATACATTGACTCTGTACCGGTACAGAGTTAGTCGAGGTAACCGGTGACCCCATACATTGACTCTGTACCGGTACAGAGTTAGTCGAGGTAACCGGTGACCCCATACATTGACTCTGTACCGGTACAGAGTTAGTCGAGGTAACCGGTGACCCCATACATAGACTCTGTACCGGTACAGAGTTAGTCGAGGTAACCGGTGACCCCATACATAGACTCTGTACCGGTACAGAGTTAGTCGAGGTAACCGGTGACCCCATACATTGACTCTGTACCGGTACAGAGTTAGTCGAGGTAACCGGTGACCCCATACATTGACTCTGTACCGGTACAGAGTTAGTCGAGGTAACCGGTGACCCCATACATTGACTCTGTACCGGTACAGAGTTAGTCGAGGTAACCGGTGACCCCATACATTGACTCTGTACCGGTACAGAGTTAGTCGAGGTAACCGGTGACCCCATACATTGACTCTGTACCGGTACAGAGTTAGTCGAGGTAACCGGTGACCCCATACATTGACTCTGTACCGGTACAGAGTTAGTCGAGGTAACCGGTGACCCCATACATTGACTCTGTACCGGTACAGAGTTAGTCGAGGTAACCGGTGACCCCATACATAGACTCTGTACCGGTACAGAGTTAGTCGAGGTAACCGGTGACCCCATACATTGACTCTGTACCGGTACAGAGTTAGTCGAGGTAACCGGTGACCCCATACATTGACTCTGTACCGGTACAGAGTTAGTCGAGGTAACCGGTGACCCCATACATAGACTCTGTACCGGTACAGAGTTAGTCGAGGTAACCGGTGACCCCATACATTGACTCTGTACCGGTACAGAGTTAGTCGAGGTAACCGGTGACCCCATACATTGACTCTGTACCGGTACAGAGTTAGTCGAGGTAACCGGTGACCCCATACATTGACTCTGTACCGGTACAGAGTTAGTCGAGGTAACCGGTGACCCCATACATTGACTCTGTACCGGCACACCCCTGTATATAACCTCCACATTGACTCTGTACAGATTTCTCTGTATATAGCCTCCACATTGACTCTGTACCGGTACCCCCCTGTATATAGCCTCCACATTGACTCTGTACGTGTTAGTCCCCGGTATACCGGTAGACCTCCTACATTGACTCTGTACCGGTAGCCCCCTGTAGTATAGCCTACACATTGACTCTGTACCGGTACCCCCCTGTATATAGTCTCCACATTGACTCTGTACCGGTACCCCTGTATATAGCCTCCACATTGACTCTGTACCGGTACCCCCTGTATATAGTCTCCATCATTGACTCTGTACCGGTACACCCCTGTAGTATAGTCTCCACATTGACTCTGTACCGGTACCCCCTTATATAGCCTCCACATTGACTCTGTACCGGTACAGAGTTAGTCGAGGTAACCGGTGACCCCATACATAGACTCTGTACCGGTACACCCTGTAGTATAGCCTCCACATTGACTCTGTACCGGTACCCCCTGTATATAGCCTCCACATTGACTCTGTACCGGTACACCGAGTTAGCTCCCGACGCGTAACCGGTGACCCCATATATAGACTCCCTGTACCGGTACAGAGTTAGTCGACGGTAACCGGTGACCCCATACATTGACTCTGTACCGGTACCCCCCTGTATTAGTCCCCATTGACTCTGTACCGGTACCCCCGTTATAGCCTCCCATTGACTCTGTACCGGTACCCCCTTATCATACCGTCTCCATCATTGACTCTGTACCGGTACACCCCTGTAGTTAGTCGCCACATTGACTCTGTAACCGGTGACCCCCGTTATAGCCTCCCATTGACTCTGTACCGGTACAGAGTTAGTCGAGGTAACCGGTGACCCCATACATTGACTCTGTACCGGTACACCCTGTAGTATAGCCTCCACATTGACTCTGTACCGGTACCCCCTTATATAGCCTCCACATTGACTCTGTACCGGTACACCCTGTAGTATAGCCTCCACATTGACTCTGTACCGGTACCCCCTTATATAGCCTACACATTGACTCTGTACCGGTACCCCCTGTAAATAACCTCCACATTGACTCTGTACCGGTACCCCCTGTATATAGCCTCCACATTTACTCTGTACCGGTATCCCCTGTATATAGCCCCCTCACATTGACTCTGTACCAGTACCCCCTGTACCTCCACATTGACTCTGTACCAGTACCCCCTGTATATAGCCTCCACATTGACTCTTTACTGTTAGCCCCCTGTATATAGCCTCCACATTGACTCTGTACTGTTATCCCCCTGTATATAGCCTCCACATTGACTCTGTACTGTTAGCCCCCTGTATATAGCCTCCACATTGACTCTGTACTGTTAGCCCCCTGTATGTAGCCTCCACATTGACTCTGTATCGGTACCCCCTGTATATAGCCTCCACATTGACTCTGTACCGTTAGCCCCTGTATACAGTCTCACTATTGTTATTTCACTGCTGCGTGTTACTTTTATCTCTTATTCTTATCCATATTATTTTATAAAACTGCATTGTTGGTTAAGGGCTGGTAAGTAATCATTTCACTGTAAGGTCTACACCTTGTTGTATTCGGTGCATGTGACCAATAACATTTGATTTTTAATCTGTACATGTAAGGTACTGTAGAGGTATAGCATTGTACGATGATGCATAAACACTGTAGTGTACCTCCACGTCAGAGAGTTTTAGAGCTATGATATGTTCGAGCGGCATTCTTCATTCTCATCCTTCATATCCATCAAAAAGACTGACGGCGCTGGCAGGCCATCACAGCAGCCACTACCTCCACGCCTTTACAATTCAACAGCTAGATTTCTTGTTTTTTTTTTTACTCTTCACCCGACACAACATAATATTAAAAGTTATTTCAAAAACTGAGAGGTTTTGTTAAAATTATTGCTCTCTCTCTCTCACAGAGCCCGACGAGGAATTTAGATGACGAGGAGGTGACAAGCTATCATATTTCCATCTTCTAGGTGCTTCACTCCTGTCAACAGGAAATTCAAATTGGAGTGATTGACAGGTATACACCTTTTACAATTTCATGTGAGAATGCATGTGATAGGGAGAGGGAGAGGGAGAGGGAGAGGGAGAGGGAGAGGGAGAGAGAGAGGGAGAGGGAGAGGGAGAGGGAGAGGGAGAGGGAGAGGGAGAGGGAGAGGGGAGAGGGGGAGGGAGAGGGAGAGGGAGAGGGAGAGGGAGAGGGAGAGGGAGAGGGAGAGGGAGAGGGAGAGGGAGAGGGAGAGGGAGAGGGAGAGGGAGAGGGAGAGGGAGAGGGAGAGGGAGAGAGACTTTTTCCCTCAATACATTGAGTCCCTTTTCTCTGCTGCCTCCCTCCCAGCACTCTATAGTCTCTTTGCCAGAGCGGAGGCCTGGGTGGCCACCTGTATTAACTATTGAACTGTATTTGACATTTTTCAGGTTTCACTTAATACAACAAATAGAAAGTCTCTGACAGACAGACCAATGATTTCTCAGTGTGAATAATATATCATTGGGCCGTTGAAATAGACCCACTTCCCTTCTCACTCGACAGCTTTTCCACACCGATAATGTAATGGATACACTGCGGTGACGTTTCATCTATATGCAATGAAGATTTAAACAACTCACAGAGGCAAAGCTTTTAATGCCAAACTATTTCAGTTAGTAGGAACCTTATGTGTATATAAATATACAGATATCTCTTCGAGACAATATCATATCTAATGGATAACTTGTAACCTATTTATAAGCTTGGGTGAAATATGCGTTTGGAGAGATGAGAAAGTGACAGTGAATATTACCCCAGAAAATGTCTGGGAAATGTGAGATGTCCCTCATTTTATTACAACATAATTCACACTAGCAATAACAGAAGCTCAAAGGAATTTCAAAGCCAGACTGACTGGAGAGCCTCCTTTTTCCTCTGTCAAGATGCGTATTATAGCTGAGAATACACCACTTTTTGATTACGTCCCATGTCATTAGACGATGAATTAGCTTCTTTGAAAAATAATGACTGCGCAGGCTCCAAATCATTTAAAAACAATAAAAAAATATCAAAATGATTTAAGCTACTCAGGTTGAATCCCAATTATATTTTAATATTCAGCTGGGCAGAGGGTTTTTTTTGCGAGCGGTGGTGGCGATGCATGTATAACTCGTTGGTAGCGTTGGCCAGCTGTGCCACTCCACCTTTCATACTACTTTCTGCATTTTAGTAGCATGGTAATTTACTGAAGAACTACCTGAGTGATGGCATTTTCAATGAGCAGGTAATCTTCTGAGAATTTCTGTATGGTTATGAGCTCTGGGCTTCAGCCCGGCAACATAAAAATACATCAAGACCAATTACGATATCAACTTTCAGTCTGATACCCCAGCCAAGCAAGTGCATGTATTTCTGCCCCAGGCACTTTAAATTGCATCTAATTTGAAATCTTTGGGGTTTTAATTAAATTTCAGAATATATGGAATTCTTCATTAGTACCTGTTCTGAATAGGATATTATACTGCCTGTTCTCTCTCTCTCTCTCTCTCTCTCTCTCTCTCTCTCTCTCTCTCTCTCTCTCTCTCTCTCTCTCTCTCTCTCTCTCTCTCTCTCTCTCTCTCTCTCTCTCTCTCTCTCTCTCTCTCTCTCTCTCTCTCTCTCTCTCTCTCTCTCTCTCTCTCTCTCTCTCTCTCTCTCTCTCTCTCTCTCTCTCTCTCAGTGCCTTCAGAAAGCATTAACACCCCTTGACTTTTTCCACATTTTGTTGTGTCACAGCATGAATTTAAAATGGATTAAATTAAGACGTTGCGTCTACACACAATACCACATAATGTCAAAGTGGAATTATGTTTTCAGAAATATTTACAACTATTACATTTTTTAATGTTTTATATACACTGTAACGATGTATTTTTTGGACCAGCCAAGACGGAACCCTCTAATTGAATATCACCAGGGAACGGAACAGTAATGACCGACTCATGATCTCTGTTCAACGGTTTATGCCGTGTCCCTATCAACCAGCGACTGGACAAACATCATTCACTTTTAGGTGTATTTATTTTAATTTCACCATCCACAGTTTCGTTTAGTTCATTCTCCTCTTTGCTCTAGTCCAGTAGAATTGATTTGATATTTAGATTATTGGACAAAATTAGAAGGAGCTCTGTGGATGAGTCATGTGTTCTCGTCACGCCACAGCCCTGCCACTAGATAGCTGTTGGAGTCTACGAGGAGGGGATGGTGTAGCTGTTATGGGCCATGTGTTCTCGTCATGCCACAGCCCTGCCACTGGAGAGCTGTTGGAGTCTACGAGGAGGGGATGCTGTAGCTGTTATGGGCCATGTGCCACTGGAGAGCTGTTGGAGTCTACGAGGAGGGGATGCTGTAGCTGTTATGGGCCATGTGTTCTCGTCATGCCACAGCCCTGCCACTGGAGAGCTGTTGGAGTCTACGAGGAGGGGATGCTGTAGCTGTTATGGGCCATGTGCCACTGGAGAGCTGTTGGAGTCTACGAGGAGGGGATCCTGTAGCTGTTATGGGCCATGTGTTCTCGTCATGCCACAGCCCTGCCACTGGAGAGCTGTTGGAGTCTACGAGGAGGGGATGCTGTAGCTGTTATGGGCCATGTGCCACTGGAGAGCTGTTGGAGTCTACGAGGAGGGGATGCTGTAGCTGTTATGGGCCATGTGCCACTGGAGAGCTGTTGGAGTCTACGAGGAGGGGATGGTGTAGCTGTTATGGGCCATGTGTTCTCGTCATGCCACAGCCCTGCCACTGGAGAGCTGTTGGAGTCTACGAGGAGGGGATGCTGTAGCTGTTATGGGCCATGTGCCACTGGAGAGCTGTTGGAGTCTACGAGGAGGGGATGTGTAGCTGTTATGGGCCATGTGTTCTCGTCATGCCACAGCCCTGCCAATGGATAGCTGTTGGAGTCTATGAGGAGGGGATGTGCTGCTGTTATGAGTATACACAACTGAAATATAATCTCAAATAATCCCTTTCTGGTGGGAGGGGAGGGAAAAGGGGAGGTTTATATGAGTTTCAAATTATTTTTTTTCTTCATATTCTCTGCTGAATATTGATTACTCATTTATTTACTTTTTATTTACTTTAAATGTTGTGAACAGAGTGCCCCATGGTGGCGGTGGGGTTATAGTATGGGCAGGCGTAAGCTACGGACAACGAACACAATTTCATGTTATCGATGGCAGTGTGAAAGCCCAGAGATACGGTGATGAGATCCCGAGGCCCATTGTCGTGCCTTTCATCCACCGCCATCACCTCATGTCTCAGCATGATAATGCACGACCCCATGTCACAAAGATCTGTACACAATTCCTGGAAGCTGAAAATGTGCCAGTTCTTCCATGGCCTGCATACTCACCAGACATGTCACCCGTTGAGCATGTTTGGGATGCTCTGGATCCACGTGTACGACAGGGTGTTCCAGTTCCCACCAATATTCATCAACTTCGCACAGCAATTGAAGATCAGTGGGAAAACATTCCACAGGCCCCAATCAACAGCCTGATCAACTCTATTTTTTGGGGGGGGTATTTTATTAGGATCCCCGTTAGCTGTTGCAAAAGCAGCAGCTACTCTTCCTGGGGTTCCACACAAAACATGAAACATAATACAGAATGACATAATACAGAACATCATTAGACAAGAACAGCTCAAGGACAGAACTACAAACATTTTTAAAAAGGCACACGTAGCTTACATATCAATACATACACACAAACTATCTAGGTCCAATAGGGGAGAGGCGTTGTGCTGTGAGGTGTTGCTTTATCTGTTTTTTGAAACCAGGTTTGCTGTTTATTTGAGCAATATGAGATGGGAGTTCCATGCAATAATGGCTCTATATAATACTGTACGTTTTCTTGAATTTGTTCTGTATTTGGGGACTGTGAAAAGACCTCTGGTGGCATGTCTGGTGGGGGAAGTATCTGTGTCAGAGCTGTGTGTAAGGTGACTATGAAAAGACCCCTGGTGGCATGTCTGGTGGGGGAAGTGTCTGTGTCAGAGATATGTGTAAGGTGACTATGCAAACAATTTGGAATTTTCAAGACATTAATGTTTCTTATAAAAAGAAGAAGTGATGCAGTCAGTCTCTCCTCAACTCATAGCCAAGAGAGACTGGCATGTATAGTATTTATATCAGCCCTCTGATTACAATGAAGAGCAAGACGTGCCGCTCTGTTCTGGGCCAGCTGCAGCTTAACTAGGTCTTTCCTTGCTGCACTGGACCACACGTCCGGACAATAACCAAGATCAAAACTAGAGCCTGCAGAACTTGTTTTTTTGAGTGTGGTGTCAAAAAAGCAGAGCATCACTTTTTTTACGGCTAGACCTCACACCATCTTATCAACCATTGAATCAATATGTTTTAACCATGACAGTTTACAGTCTAAGGTAACACCAAGTAATTTAGTCCCCTCCACTTGTTCAACAGCCACAACATTCATTACCAGATTCAGCTGAGGTGCCTTTTGCCTTTTGCACACACTGTATATAGACTTTCTTTTTTCTACTGTGTCATTGACTTGTTTATTGTGTTATTGGCTTGTTTATTGTTTACTCCATGTGTAACTCTGTGTTGTTGTCTGTGTCACACTGCTTTGATTTATCTGGCCAGGTCGCAGTTGCAAATGAGAACTTGTTCTCAACTAGCCTACCTGGTTAAATAAAGGTGAAATAAAAATAGAAAATGTAAAAAAGCATTAGCACTTAAGGAACGATTTGTACCAAATACAATAGGACCAGGACCAGGACCAGGGCCAGTTTACTACTGGCCACCCATTCCATAACAGACTGCAACGCTTTGTTACCTTCTTACGGCTGAAATCCCGTTAACGGGATCGATATGACAACAGCCAGTGAAAGTGCAGGGCGCCAAATTCAAACAACAGAAATCTCATAATTAAAATTCCTCAAACATACAAGTATTATACAAGATTTTAAAGATAAACTTGTTGTTAATCCAACCACAGTGTCCGTTTTCAAAAAGGCTTTACGACGAAAGCATACCATGCGATTATTTTAGGTCAGCACCTAGTCACAGAAAAACACAGCCATTTTTTCAGCCAAAGAGAGGAGTCACAAAAAGCAGAAATAGAGATAAAATGAATCACTAACCTTTGATGATCTTCATCAGATGACACTCATAGGACTTCATGTTACACAATAAATGTATGTTTTGTTCGATAAAGTTCATATTTATATACAAAAATCAGAGTTTACATTGGCACGTTACGTTCAGTAGTTCCAAAACATCCGGTGATTTTGCAGATAGCCACATCAATTTACAGAAATACTCATAATAAACATTGATAAAAATACAAAACTATTATACATGGAATTACAAATAAACTTCTCCTTAATACAACTGCTGGGTCAGATTATACAAAAGCTTTACGGAAAAAGCACACCATGCAATAATCTGAGTACAGCGCTCAGAGCCCAAAACAAGCCATACAGATACCCGCCTTGTTGTGGACTCAACAGAAGTCAGCAATAGCATTATAAATATTCACTTACCTTCGATGATCTTCATCAGAATGCACTACCAGGAATCCCATTTCCACAATAAACGTTAGTTTTTTTCGATAAAGTCCATCATTTATGTCCAAATACCTCCTTTTTGTTCGCGCGTTTAGTTTACAAATCAAAATTCATGAGGCGCGAGCACTAGGTCCAGATGAAAAGTAAAAAAGTTCCATTACAGTTCGTTTAAACATGTCAAATGATGTGGGACTGCCCCAGCGTGACGACTTCCTGGTCACATGATGTGGGACTGCCCCAATGTGAAGACATTTTAGTCACAGCTTGACAGGTGTGTGTCGAGCTTAGTTGGTGTTGCCAATTCATATCTCCCCAATATACACTGCTCAAAAAAATAAAGGGAACACTTAAACAACACAATGTAACTCCAAGTCAATCACACTTCTGTGAAATCAAACTGTCCACTTAGGAAGCAACACTGATTGACAATAAATTTCACATGCTGTTGTGCAAATGGAATAGACAAAAGGTGGAAATTATAGGCAATTAGCAAGACACTCCCAATAAAGGAGTGGTTCTGCAGGTGGTGACCACAGACCACTTCTCAGTTCCTATGCTTCCTGGCTGATGTTTTGGTCACTTTTGAATGCTGGCGGTGCTTTCACTCTAGTGGTAGCATGAGACGGAGTCTACAACCCACACAAGTGGCTCAGGTAGTGCAGCTCATCCAGGATGGCACATCAATGCGAGCTGTGGCAAGAAGGTTTGCTGTGTCTGTCAGCGTAGTGTCCAGAGCATGGAGGCGCTACCAGGAGACAGGCCAGTACATCAGGAGACGTGGAGGAGGCCGTAGGTGGGCAACAACCCAGCAGCAGGACCGCTACCTCCGCCTTTGTGCAAGGAGGAGGAGGAGGAGCACTGCCAGAGCCCTGCAAAATGACCTCCAGCAGGCCACAAATGTGCATGTGTCTGCTCAAACGGTCAGAAACAGACTCCATGAGGGTGGTATGAGGGCCCGACGTCCACAGGTGGGGGTTGTGCTTACAGCCCAACACCGTGCAGGACGTTTGGCATCTGCCAGAGAACACCAAGATTGGCAAATTCGCCACTGGCGCCCTGTGCTCTTCACAGATGAAAGCAGGTTCACACTGAGCACATGAGCACATGTGACAGACGTGACAGAGTCTGGAGACGCCGTGGAGAACGTTCTGCTGCCTGCAACATCCTCCAGCGTGACCGGTTTGGCGGTGGGTCAGTCATGGTGTGGGGTGGCATTTCTTTGTGGGGCCGCACAGCCCTCCATGTGCTCGCCAGAGGTAGCCTGACTGCCATTAGGTACCGAGATGAGATCCTCAGACCCCTTGTGAGACCATATGCTGGTGCGGTTGGCCCTGGGTTCCTCCTAATGCAAGACAATGCTAGACCTCATGTGGCTGGAGTGTGTCAGCAGTTCCTGCAAGAGGAAGGCATTGATGCTATGGACTGGCCCGCCCGTTCCCCAGACCTGAATCCAATTGAGCACATCTGGGACATCATGTCTCGCTCCATCCACCAACGCCACGTTGCACCACAGACTGTCCAGGAGTTGGCAGATACTTTAGTCCAGGTCTGGGAGGAGATCCCTCAGGAGACCATCCGCCACCTCATCAGGAGCATGCCCAGGCGTTGTAGGGAGGTCATACAGGCATGTGGAGGCCACACACAATACTGAGCCTCATTTTGACTTGTTTTAAGGACATTACATCAAAGTTGGATCAGCCTGTAGTGTGGTTTTCCACTTTAATTTTGAGTGTGACTCCAAATCCAGACCTCCATGGGTTGATAAATGTGATTTCCATTGATAATTTTTGTGTGATTTTGTCAGCACATTCAACTATGTAAAGAAAAAAGTATTTAATAAGAATATTTCATTCATTCAGATCTAGGATGTGTTATTTTAGTGTTCCCTTTATTTTTTTGAGCAGTGTATTATTGTTGAACGATGACTCTTCACTGACTCTCACAGTATCCCAGAAACAAGTATGTTTGTCTGGACTCACTGTGGCCAAAATAATGTTGGTGACCAGATGGAAGCCTCCACATAACCTCAGCATAACTCAATGGCTACAAAACGTCCTTGACGTCCGTTCATTAGAGCTCTCCATAGATACAATCAATAGATCAATCCAAAAGTTAGAGCTCTCCATAGATACAATCAATAGATCAATCCAAAAGGTTGAGCTCTCCATAGATACAATCAATAGATCAATCCAAAAGGTTGAAATGTTTTTCTGAGTTAATTTAATGTATTTAATTAAATAATAATAATAATAATAAATAATTACATTTTTATTTAATGTTGGAATTCATCAGTTGTATTTTGAATATCTGTATCGAACGTTGATGTATGCAGGCTGATTCTATACATGTGTGCCTTGGTCCCACAAAAAATGTTACAAACATAAGATGAGTTACCCATGAAGGGGGGTCCGTGCCTACTGAGAAGGAGGGAGGGAGAGGGGAGATGGGAGAGACAGGACAGACAGTGTGGGGGGGTCACGCCTACTGAGAAGGAGGGAGGGAGAGGGGAGATGGGAGAGACAGGACAGACAGTGTGGGGGGGTCGCGCCTACTGAGAAGGAGGGAGGGAGAGGGGAGATGGGAGAGACAGGACAGACAGTGTGGGGGGGTCACGCCTACTGAGAAGGAGGGAGGGAGAGGGGAGATGGGAGAGACAGGACAGACAGTGTGGGGGGGTCACGCCTACTGAGAAGGAGGGAGGGAGAGGGGAGATGGGAGAGACAGGACAGACAGTGTGGGGGGGGTCGTGCCTACTAAGAAGGTTGGAGGGAGAGGGGAGATGGGAGAGACAGGACAGACAGTGTGGGGGGGTCGTGCCTACTGAGAAGGAGGGAGGGGGAGGGGAGATGGGAGAGACAGGATAGACAGTGTGGGGGGGTCTTGCCTACTGAGAAGGAGGGAGGGAGAGGGGAGATGGGAGAGACAGGACAGACAGTGTGGGGTGGTCACGCCTACTGAGAAGGAGGGAGGGAGAGGGGAGATGGGAGAGACAGGACAGACAGTGTGGGGGGGTCGCGCCTACTGAGAAGGAGGGAGGGAGAGGGGAGATGGGAGAGACAGGACAGACAGTGTGGGGGGGTCGTGCCTACTGAGAAGGAGGGAGGGAGAGGGGAGATGGGAGAGACAGGATAGACAGTGTGGGGGGGTCTTGCCTACTGAGAAGGAGGGAGGGAGAGGGGAGATGGGAGAGACAGGACAGACAGTGTGGGGGGGTCACGCCTACTGAGAAGGAGGGAGGGAGAGGGGAGATGGGAGAGACAGGACAGACAGTGTGGGGGGGTCGCGCCTACTGAGAAGGAGGGAGGGAGAGGGGAGATGGGAGAGACAGGACAGACAATGCTTGTCCATTTTTTTTCTCTACTGGTTTTTGTTTCTTTATATATATTTAGGAAAATAAATTATAATAATAATAAAAAGTCGGTCACAATTGTATTTATATATATTTTTTTTAGGAAAAGCTGAAATGTATTGAGTCGATAAGTACTCAACCCTTTTGTTATGAAAAACCTAAATAATTTGGTAACAAATCCCATAATAAGTAGCATGGACTCACTCTGTGTGTAGTAATAGTGTTTAACATGATTTTTAAATGACTGCCCTATCTCTGTACCCCACACATACAATTATCCGGAAGGTTCAGGGAGCTTTTCCAATAGTTCACAAAGAAGGACACCTATTGGTAGATGGGGTAATAAAAAAAAAGCAGACATTGAATATCCCTTTGAGCGTAGTGCAGTTATTAATTACTCTTTGGATGGTGTATCAATACACCCAGTCACTACAAAGATACAGGTGTCCTTCTTAACTCAGCAGCCGAGGAGGAAGGAAACCGGCAATGGAGATTTTAAAACAGTTACAGAGTTTAATGGCTGTGATAGGATAAAACTGAGGACGGATCAACAACAGTGGAGTTACTCCACAATACTCACCTAGTTGACAGAGTGAAAAGAAGGAAGCCTGTACAGAGTACAAATATTACAAAACTTGTATCCTGTTTTCAATAACACACTAAAGTAATACTGCAAAAAATCTGACAGACAAAAAAACTTTTTGTCCTGAATCCAAAGCATGGTGTTTAGGGCAAACCCGAGACAAAACATCACTGAGTACCACTCATGGTGGTGGCTTCATCATGTTATGGGTATGGTTGTCATCGGCAAGGACTAGCAAGTTTTTTAGGATTATAAAAGAAAAGGAATAGAGTTAAGCACAGGCAAAATCCCAGAGGAAAACCAGGGAGACAAATTCACCTTTCAGTAGGGCAATAACCTAAATCAAGGCCACATACACACTGGAGTAGCTTACCAATTAGACAGTGAATGTTCCTGAGTACCCTAGTTACGGCTTTGACTAAAATCTGCTTGACTTTAAAATGGCTGTCTAGCGATGATCAACAACCAAGGTAGGTAGGTAGGTAGGTAGGTAGGTAGGTAGGTAGGTAGGTAGGAAGGTAGGTATAGGAAGGAAGGAAGGAAGGAAGGTAGGTAGGTAGGTAGGTATAGGAAGGAAGGAAGGAAGGAAGGAAGGTAGGTAGGTAGGTAGGTTGGTTGGTAGGTAGGTACAGTAGGTAGGTAGGTAGGTACAGTAGGTACGGTAGGTAAAGTAGGTACAGTAGGTAGGTATAGTAGGTACAGTAGGTACAGTAGGTACAGTTGGTAGGTACAGTAGGTAAGTAGGTACAGTAGGTACAGTAGGTACAGTAGGTACAGTAGGTACAGTAGGTAGGTATAGTAGGTAGGTACAGTAGGTACAGTAGGTACAGTAGGTACAGTAGGTAAGTAGGTACAGTAGGTAGGTACAGTAGGTAGGTACAGTAGGTACAGTAGGTAGGTACAGTAGGTAGGTACAGTAGGTACAATAGGTACAGTAAGTACAGTAGGTACAGTAGAAACAGTAGGTACAGTAGGTAGGTACAGTAGGTATGTACAGTAGGTACAGTAGGTACAGTAGGTTTAGTAGCAGTAGGTACAGTAGGTACAGTAGGTACAGTAGTTACAGTAGGTAGGTACAGTAGGTACAGTAGGTATGTAGGTAGGTACAGTAGGTACAGTAGGTACAGTAGGTACCGTAGGTAGGCTGAGGAGTTGAAGTCAGAACAAGGCACTATTATCATAAATGATTATTAATCCGTCGAGGGACAGGATACTTGGCATTTTAACAGGTACAGTAGGTAGGTACAGTAGGTAGGTAGGTACAGTAGGTAGGTACAGTAGGTAGGTAGGTACAATAGGTACAGTAGGTAGGTACAGAAGGTACAGTAGGTACCGTAGGTAGGCTGAGGAGTTGAAGTCAGAACAAGGCACTATTATCATAAATGATTATTAATCCGTCGATGGACAGGATACTGGGCATTTTAACAGGTACAGTAGGTACAGTAGGTAGGTAGGTACAGTAGGTAGGTACAGTAGGTAGGTAGGTACAGTAGGTAGGTAGGTACAGTAGGTAGGTAGGTACAGTAGGTACAGTAGGTAGGTACAGAAGGTACAGCCGTCGAGGGACAGGATACTGGGCATTTTAATGGAATCTTATATTTCTCTTAATGATTTTTGCAAACGGTTGTCTGATTATAAGATGAGTTAGGCGTTTTATCTTAATAGGAAAGAGAAGCTATTAGCTGGATGTCTCTCTGTCTGTCAGTCAGTCCGTCTTTCCTTAGAGAGCGAGAGCCCCCCCCTGAAGCTCCGTAATATTGAAACCATTAACGGGGTTTGATGTACATTACACTGTTACAAGACGGACTGCATGGCTCCATGAATAAATATTCCTTTTATATTGGAGCGCTTTGCCTTGAAGCTCTATAATTGTCCTGATGAGTGGCTGAATGAAGGGACGTCTCTTCATCTCCTCCCAGTAATATCATGACAACTGTAGATCATCCAATTATTGATGTGTATCAAAGGACGTATTACATAACCAGGGGAGATTTTACAATTGATGCATGTTATGTCTATTCATAAACAAGGATAAAACCTTGATCTCAATAAGATGCTGGGTCATATCCTAGATATCACCCCTCAGTAGGATGCTGGGTCATATCCTAGACATCACCCCTCAGTAGGATGCTGGGTCATATCCTAGACATCACCCCTCAGTAGGATGCTGGGTAATATCCTAGACATCACCCCTCAGTGAGATGCTGGGTTATATCCTAGACATCACCCCTCAGTAAGATGCTGGGTCATATCCTAGACATCACCCCTCAGTAAGATGCTGGGTCATATCCTAGACATCACCCCTCAGTAGGATGCTGGGTCATATCCTAGACATCACCCCTCAGTAGGATGCTGGGTCATATCCTAGACATCACCCCTCAGTAAGATGCTGGGTCATATCCTAGACATCACCCCTCAGTAGGATGCTGGGTCATATCCTAGACATCACCCCTCAGTAGGATGCTGGGTCATATCCTAGACATCACCCCTCAGTAGGATGCTGGGTCAAATCCTAGACATCACCCCTCAGTGAGATGCTGGGTCATATCCTAGACATCACCCCTCAGTAGGATGCTGGGTCATATCCTAGACATCAACCCTCAGTAGGATGTGAATGAAAAGTCCTCTCCCCTCAGAAGAAGTGAATGAAAAGGCATCTCCCCTCAGAAGAAGTGAATGAAAAGGCATCTCCCCTCAGAAGAAGTGAATGAAAAGGCCTCTCCCCTCAGAAGAAGTGAATGAAAAGGCATCTCCCCTCAGAAGAAGTGAATGAAAAGGCCTCTCCCCTCAGAAGAAGTGAATGAAAAGGTATGTCCCATCAGAAGAAGTGAATGAAAAGGCATCTCCCCTCAGAAGAAGTGAATGAAAAGGCATCTCCCATCAGAAGAAGTGAATGAAAAGGCATCTCCCCTCAGAAGAAGTGAATGAAAAGGCATCTCCACTCAGAAGAAGTGAATGAAAAGGCATCTCCCCTCAGAAGAAGTGAATGAAAAGGCCTCTCCCCTCAGAAGAAGTGAATGAAAAGGCCTCTCCCATCAGAAGAAGTGAATGAAAAGGCCTCTCCCATTAGAAGAAGTGAATGAAAAGGCATCTCCCATCAGAAGAAGTGAATGAAAAGGCCTCTCCCCTCAGAAGAAGTGAATGAAAAGGCATCTCCCCTCAGAAGAAGTGAATGAAAAGGCCTCTCCCCTCAGAAGAAGTGAATGAAAAGGCCTCTCCCCTCAGAAGAAGTGAATGAAAAGGCATCTCCCCTCAGAAGCAGTTAATGAAAAGGCCTCTCCCATCAGAAGAAGTGAATGAAAAGGCATCTCCCCTCAGAAGAAGTGAATGAAAAGGCCTCTCCCCTCAGAAGGAGTGCGTAGGGTGCATTCTAAATGGTACAGTACTCCATATGTAATGCACTATGTTTCCAAATGGCCCGAGGTGCTCTGATCAAAAAACTAGTGACCTTCAAAAAGCGATAGTGTGCCATTACAGGACACATATCCTCTGAGACAAAGTGCAGAAGTGCATCACTGTACCCTTGACTAGGGGATATGACCAATGTCCTGGAGGCTGTCTCAGACTAAAAGTTGCGTAGTCTCCAGCCTGTAGCTCAGGCAGGAAGCTGATGATTCTGCCCTCGGTGTACAGTTCTATAGCTGAATCAGTCCTGAACAGCAAATCAAATGGCTTCCTAGACTATTTGTACGCCTTCCTCTTTCACGCTGCTGCCACTCTGTGGTTATTATCTCTGCATAGTCACTTTAACTCTACCGACAAGTACATATTACCTCAATTACCACGACTAACCGGTGCCCCCACACATTGACTCTGTACCGGTACCCCCTGTATATAGCCTCCACATTGACTCTGTACCGGTACCCCCTGTATATAGCCTCCACATTATCTCTGTACCGGTACCCCCTGTATATAGCCTCCACATTATCCCTGTACCGGTACCCCCTGTATATAGCCTCCACATTGACTCTGTACCGGTACCCCCTGTATATAGCCTTCACATTATCTCTGTACCGGTACCCCCTGTATATAGCCTCTACATTGACTCTGTACCGGTACCCCCTGTATATAGAATAATAAATAAGAATAATAAAAAAAATATATAGATATATATATATATACTGTATAGAATCTGACTGTCTGATAGGCTCTGGGTTCTGGGCTCACTGTGTCTATAGGGGACAGTTCTAGAACACTACGGTTGAGCTGTGAACAAAGGCCTGTACCTCCATTACACGTGATAATAATCACAACAGAATAGAATCTGACTGTCTGAGAGGCTCTGGGTTCTGGGCTCACTGTGTCTATAGGGGACAGTTCTAGAACACTACGGTTGAGCTGTGAACAAAGGCCTGTACCTCCAATACACGTGATAATAATCACAACAGAATAGAATCTGACTGTCTGAATATATATATATATATATATATATATATATATATATAGACATAGGACAAAACACACATCACAACAAGAGAGTTAACACAACACTACACATCCCTCTAAGAGGAGAAGTAGAGGATCCATCCCTCTAAGAGGAGAAGTAGAGGATCCATCCCTCTAAGAGGCTCCATCCCTCTAAGAGGAGAGGTAGAGGATCCATCCCTTTAAGAGGAGAGGTAGAGGACCCATCCCTCTAAGAGGAGAGGTAGAGGCTCCATCCCTCTAAGAGGATCCATCCCTCTAAGAGGAGAGGTAGAGGGTCCATCCCTCTAAGAGGAGAGGTAGAGGATCAATCCCTCTAAGAGGAGAGGTAGAGGATCAATCCCTCTAAGAGGAGAGGTAGAGGATCAATCCCTCTAAGAGGAGAGGTAGAGGGTCCATCCCTCTAAGAGGAGAGGTAGAGGGTCCATCCCTCTAAAAGGAGAGGTAGAGGATCCATCCCTCTAAGAGGATCCATCCCTCTAAGAGGAGAGGTAGAGGATCAATCCCTCTAAGAGGAGAGGTAGAGGATCAATCCCTCTAAGAGGAGAGGTAGAGGATCAATCCCTCTAAGAGGAGAGGTAGAGACTCCATCCCTCTAAGAGGAGAGGTAGAGGTCCCATCCCTGAGTTAATGATGACAGTATCCCTCTATCCCCCCATCAGAAGAAGTGAATGAAAAGGCATCTCCCCTCAGAAGAAGTGAATGAAAAGGCATCTCCCCTCAGAAGAAGTGAATGAAAAGGCATCTCCCCTCAGAAGAAGTGAATGAAAAGGCATCTCCCATCAGAAGAAGTGAATGAAAAGGCATGTCCCATCAGAAGAAGTGAATGAAAAGGCATCTCCCATCAGAAGAAGTGAATGAAAAGGCCTCTCCCCTCAGAAGAAGTGAATGGAAAGGCATCTCCCCTCAGAAGAAGTTAATGAAAAGGCCTCTCCCATCAGAAGAAGTGAATGAAAAGGCATCTCCCCTCAGAAGAAGTGAATGAAAAGGCCTCTCCCCTCAGAAGGAGTGCGTAGGGTGCATTCTAAATGTTACAGTACTCCATATGTAATGCACTATGTTTCCAAATGGCCCGAGGTGCTCTGATCAAAAAACTAGTGACCTTCAAAAAGCGATAGTGTGCCATTACAGGACACATATCCTCTGAGACAAAGTGCAGAAGTGCATCACTGTACCCTTGACTAGGAGATATGACCAATGTCCTGGAGGCTGTCTCGGACTAAAAGTTGCGTAGTCTCCAGCCTGTAGCTCAGGCAGGAAGCTGATGATTCTGCCCTCGGTGAACAGTTCTATAGCTGAATCAGTCCTGAACAGCAAATCAAATGGCTTCCTAGACTATTTGTACGCCTTCCTCTTTCACGCTGCTGCCACTCTGTGGTTATTATCTCTGCATAGTCACTTTAACTCTACCGACAAGTACATATTACCTCAATTACCACGACTAACCGGTGCCCCCGCGCATTGACTCTGTAGCGGTACCCCCTGTATATAGCCTCCACATTGACTCTGTACCGGTACCACCTGTATACAGCCTCCACATTGACTCTGTACCGTAACACCCTGTATATAGCCTCCACATTGACTCTGTACCGGTACCCCCTGTATATAGCCTCCACATTGACTCTGTACCGGTACCCCCTGTATATAGCCTCCACATTGACTCTGTACCGGTACCCCCTGTATATAGCCTCCACATTGACTCTGTACCGGTACCCCCTGTACATATCCTCGCTATTGTTATTTTACTGCTGTTCTTTAAATATGAGTTATTTATCTATTTTTTACATAACACTTATTTTTCTTAAAACTGAGTTGTTGGTTAAGGGCTTGTCAGTAATCATTTCACTGTATTTGGCACATGTGACAAACACAATTTGATTTGATTTGAACCACGTCCCAAAATGACACTATTTCAATGAACTATTTTTCTACCCATAAGGCTCTGGTCAAAAGTAGTACACTACGTAGGGAATAGGGTGCCATTGGGGACACAACCCTAGAGCATGTCTGGCACTAACCTCCCCGTCTGCTATTAGAGAAGACACGGTCACCCATTGAACCTATACAGCACAGTGAAGAATACAGAAACACCTGATAGTGACGACTCCGCTATTCATGCATAGAATCTGACTGTCTGAGAGGCTCTGGGTTCTGTGCTCACTGTGTCTATAGGGGACAGTTCTAGAACACTACGGTTGAGCTGTGAACAAAGGCCTGTACCTCCATTACACGTGATAATAATCACAACAGAATAGAATCTGACTGTCTGAGAGGCTCTGGGTTCTGTGCTCACTGTGTCTATAGGGGACAGTTCTAGAACACTAAGGTTGAGCTGTAAACAAAGACCTGTACCTCCATTACACGTGATAATAATCACAACAGCAAATCAATGAAGAGCTTTAGTAATATCAATAATTGATTGATACATCTGAAAACTCGTAAGTAGAGTGGAGACTTGACTGTGGAGAAAGAGACTCTTTACATATATAAAATGAGGGATGTAATAGTTTACCTTGTGTGTTTGTTACCTGTTATCGCTGCCTGTGCTGCAGTTCAACCCTGTTGGGAGAGTCAACATTTTGTGACAGGGTTTAAGACTGCCCCGACACACATCTACGTGTCTCTTTAGTCAAGTCTATTAAAAACTGTCCAATATTTACAAACCTACTTTTTCCCCCCCTGTCTTTTAGCTCCCTCGTTTTTAAAGCAACGTAAACAGATTAAACTCAGAAGAGAGATAAAGAAATATAACTGATAAAATACAACTGAAATAAAAAAAAGAAGTGTTGAGTGTTCAAGAAAAGAAAAAGTAAATAATATATAAATATATATATATACGCAGATCTTACAATGATTCATAGATGATTTCATCAGACATCAGGGTTTTGTCCTCTGACAACAGCCCTGTGATTCCATAAACTTAAAGAAGGAACCCTGTTTTCAGTACAACATAAATACAACAGTATGCTTCAACCACAGGATGAAAAGCAAACAGTCCCTCTGAACATTGAACATAAGGCCTATGTGCTCCACATCCTTCAGAGGAGCATCAGTGACACGGAGAAGAAGAACGGCTTCTAGTTGCCAACAACATGTACATACTGTAGTCTATGTCCTTAATGCATTTTATTATCCTGTTTCATAACAAACACAGAAAGAAAGAAAGATGGAGAGATAGAGAGAGTGTACGCGCGCCAGAGAGAGAGAAAGAAAGACAGAGAATGAGAGAGAGAGAGAGAACAAAAGAGAGAGAGAGAACAAGAGAAATAGAGACAGAGAGAAAGAAAGAGAGAGAGAACAAGAGAAAGAGAGACAGAGAGAAAGAAAGAGAGAGAGAGAGAGAGAACAAGAGAAAGAGAGACAGAGAGAAAGAAAGAGAGAGAGAACAAGAGAAAGAGAGACAGAGAGAAAGAAAGAGCGAGAGAACAAGAGAAAGAGAGAGTAAGAATAAGAGAACGAGAGAACGAGAGAATGAGAGAACGAGAGACAGAGAGACAGAGAGACAAAGAGAAAGAAAGAGAGAGAGAACAAGAGAAAGAGAGAGTAAGAATAAGAGAACGAGAGAACGAGAGACAGAGAGAACGAGAGACAGAGAGAAAGAAAGAGCGTGAGAACAAGAGAAAGAGAGAGTAAGAACAAGAGAAAGAGAGAGTAAGAATAAAAGAACGAGAGAACGAGAGACAGAGAGAACGGTAGACAGACAGACAGATAAGTACGTCGGGGGAGTGGAAGGGACATAGCCTATTCTCTGAACAGAACTGAGCATGTGCAGAAACAGAAAATATGCAGACTTTAATCTCTATCTATAATGCATGGTAAATTATATATTTTTATTTAACCTTTATTGAACTAGGCAAGTCAAATTCTTATTTACAATGACGGCCTACCAAAAGGCCTCCTGCTGGGACGGGGGCTGGGATAAAAATTACAAAAAATTAAATATAAAATTTAAATTAAAATAAATATATATATATACACTGCTCAAAAAAAAAAGGGAACACTTAAACAACACAATGTAACTCCAAGTCAATCACACTTCTGTGAAATCAAACTGTCCACTTAGGAAGCAACACTGATTGACAATAAATTTCACATGCTGTTGTGCAAATGGAATAGACAAAAGGTGGAAATTATAGGCAATTAGCAAGACACCCCCCAAAACAGGAGTGATTCTGCAGGTGGTGACCACAGACCACTTCTCAGTTCCTATGCTTCCTGGCTGATGTTTTGGTCACTTTTGAATGCTGGCGGTGCTCTCACTCTAGTGGTAGCATGAGACGGAGTCTACAACCCACACAAGTGGCTCAGGTAGTGCAGCTCATCCAGGATGGCACATTAATGCGAGCTGTGGCAAGAAGGTTTGCTGTGTCTGTGAGCGTAGTGTCCAGAGCATGGAAGCGCTACCAGGAGACAGGCCAGTACATCAGGAGACGTGGAGGAGGCCGTAGGAGGGCAACAGCCCAGCAGCAGGACCGCTACCTCCGCCTTTGAGCAGGAGGAGCACTGCCAGAGCCCTACAAAATGACCTCCAGCAGGCCACAAATGTGCATGTGTCAGCATATGGTCTCACAAGGGGTCTGAGGATCTCATCTCGGTACCTAATGGCAGTCAGGCTACCTCTGGCGAGCACATGGAGGGCTGTGCGGCCCCACAAAGAAATGCCACCCCACACCATGACTGACCCACCGCCAAACCGGTCACGCTGGAGGATGTTGCAGGCAGCAGAACGTTCTCCACGGCGTCTCCAGACTCTGTCACGTCTGTCACATGTGCTCATGTGCTCAGTGTGAACCTGCTTTCATCTGTGAAGAGCACAGGGCGCCAGTGGCGAATTTGCCAATCTTGGTGTTCTCTGGCAGATGCCAAACGTCCTGCACGGTGTTGGGCTGTAAGCACAACCCCCACCTGTGGACGTCGGGCCCTCATACCACCCTCATGGAGTCTGTTTCTGACCGTTTGAGCAGACACATGCACATTTGTGGCCTGCTGGAGGTCATTTTGCAGGGCGCTGGCAGTGCACCTCCTTGCACAAAGGCGGAGGTAGCGGTCCTGCTGCTGGGCTGTTGCCCTCCTACGGCCTCCTCCACGTCTCAGGTTCAGACTCAGGTTCCAGAGGGATACTGTCATCCACCCCTGAGTTAATGATGACAGGACACCAATATCCACCCCTGAGTTAATGATGACAGTATCCCTCTATCCACCCCTGAGTTAATGATGACAGTATCCCTCTATCTACCCCTGAGTTAATGATGACAGGACACCACTATCCACCCCTGAGTTAATGATGACAGTATCCCTCTATCCACCCTTGAGTTAATGATGACAGGACACCAATATCCACCCCTGAGTTCATGATGACAGTATCCCTCTATCCACCCCTGAGTTCATGATGACAGTATCCCTCTATCCACCCCTGAGTTAATGATGACAGTATCCCTCTATCCACCCCTGAGTTAATGATGACAGGACACCACTATCCACCCCTGAGTTAATGATGACAGGACACCAATATCCACCCCTGAGTTAATGATGACAGTATCCCACTATCCACCCCTGAGTTAATGATGACAGGACACCACTATCCAGCCCTGAGTTAATGATGACAGTATCCCACTATCCACCCCTGAGTTAATGATGACAGGACACCACTATCCACCCCTGAGTTAATGATGACAGGACACCACTATCCACCCCTGAGTTAATATTAACAGGACACCACTATCCACCCCTGAGTTAATGATGACAGGACACCTCTATCCACCCCTGAGTTAATGATGACAGGACACCTCTATCCACCCCTGAGTTAATGATGACAGGACACCTCTATCCACCCCTGAGGAAATGATGACAGTATCCCTCTATCCACCCCTGAGTTAATGATGACAGGACACCACTATCCACCCCTGAGTTAGTGATGACAGGACAGCACTATCCACCCCTGAGTTAATGATGACAGTATCTCACTATCCACCCCTGAGTTAATGATGACAGTATCCCTCTATCCACCCCTGAGTTAATGATGACAGAACACCACTATCCACCCCTGAGTTAATGATGACAGGACACCACTATCCACCCCTGAGTTAATGATGACAGAACACCACTATCCACCCCTGAGTTACTGATGACAGTATCCCACTATCCACCCCTGAGTTAATGATGACAGGACACCGCTATCCACCCCTGAGTTAATGATGACAGGACACCAATATCCACCCCTGAGTTAATGATGACAGTATCCCACTATCCACCCCTGAGTTAATGATGACAGGACACCGCTATCCACCCCTGAGTTAATGATGACAGGACACCAATATCCACCCCTGAGTTAATGATGACAGTATCCCTCTATCCACCCCTGAGTTAATGATGACAGTATCCCTCTATCCACCCCTGAGTTAATGATGACAGTATCCCAATATCCACCCCTGAGTTAATGATGACAGGACACCTCTATCCACCCCTGAGTTAATGATGACAGGACACCTCTATCCACCCCTGAGTTAATGATGACAGTATCCCTCTATCCACCCCTGAGTTAATGATGACAGTATCCCTCTATCCACCCCTGAGTTAATGATGACAGGACACCAATATCCACCCCTGAGTTAATGATGACAGTATCCCACTATCGACCCCTGAGTTAATGATGACAGTATCCCTCTATCGACCCCTGAGTTAATGATGACAGTATCCCACTATCGACCCCTGAGTTAATGATGACAGTACACCACTATCCACCCCTGAGTTAATGATGACAGTATCCCACTATCCACCCCTGAGTTAATGATGACAGGACACCACTATCCACCCCTGAGTTAATGATGACAGGACACCTCTATCCACCCCTGAGTTAATGATGACAGTATCCCACTATCCACCCCTGAGTTAATGATGACAGTATCCCTCTATCCACCCCTGAGTTAATGATGACAGGACACCTCTATCCACCCCTGAGTTAATGATGACAGTATCCCTCTATCCACCCCTGAGTTAATGATGACAGTATCCCACTATCCACCCCTGAGTTAATGATGACAGGACACCACTATCCACCCCTGAGGTAATGATGACAGTATCCCACTATCCACCCCTGAGTTAATGATGACAGTATCCCACTATCCACCCCTGAGTTAATGATGACAGTATCCCACTATCCACCCCTGAGTTAATGATGACAGTATCCCTCTATCCACCCCTGAGTTAATGATGACAGTATCCCTCTATCCACCCCTGAGTTAATGATGACAGTATCCCACTATCCACCCCTGAGTTAATGATGACAGTATCCCTCTATCCACCCCTGAGTTAATGATGACAGTATCCCACTATCCACCCCTGAGTTAATGATGACAGTATCCCTCTATCCACCCCTGAGTTAATGATGACAGTATCCCTCTATCCACCCCTGAGTTAATGATGACAGTATCCCACTATCCACCCCTGAGTTAATGATGACAGTATCCCTCTATCCACCCTGAGTTAATGATGACAGTATCACTCTATCCACCCCTGAGTTAATGATGACAGTATCCCTCTATCGACCCCTGAGTTAATGATGACAGTATCCCTCTATCCACCCCTGAGTTAATGATGACAGTATCCCACTATCCACCCCTGAGTTAATGATGACAGTATCCCTCTATCCACCCCTGAATTAATGATGACAGTATCCCTCTATCTACCCCTGAGTTAATGATGACAGTATCCCTCTATCTACCCCTGAGTTAATGATGACAGTATCCCTCTATCCACCCCTGAGTTAATGATGACAGTATTTCTCTATCCACCCCTGAATTAATGATGACAGTATCCCTCTATCTACCCCTGAGTTAATGATGACAGTATCCCTCTATCCACCCCTGAATTAATGATGACAGTATCCCTCTATCTACCCCTGAGTTAATGATGACAGTATCCCTCTATCTACCCCTGAGTTAATGATGACAGTATCCCTCTATCTACCCCTGAGTTAATGATGACAGTATCCCACTATCCACCCCTGAGTTAATGATGACAGTATCCCTCTATCCACCCCTGAGTTAATGATGACAGGACACCACTATCCACCCCTGAGTTAATGATGACAGTATCCCACTATCCACCCCTGAGTTAATGATGACAGTATCCCTCTATCCACCCCTGAATTAATGATGACAGTATCCCTCTATCTACCCCTGAGTTAATGATGACAGTATCCCTCTATCCACCCCTGAGTTAATGATGACAGTATCCCTCTATCCACCCCTGAGTTAATGATGACAGTATCCCTCTATCCACCCCTGAGTTAATGATGACAGGACACCACTATCTACCCCTGAGTTAATGATGACAGTATCCCTCTATCCACCCCTGAGTTAATGATGACAGTATCCCTCTATCCACCCCTGAGTTAATGATGACAGGACACCACTATCCACCCCTGAGTTAATGATGACAGTATCCCTCTATCCACCCCTGAGTTAATGATGACAGTATCCCTCTATCCACCCCTGAGTTAATGATGACAGGACACCACTATCTACCCCTGAGTTAATGATGACAGTATCCCTCTATCCACCCCTGAGTTAATGATGACAGTATCCCTCTATCCACCCCTGAATTAATGATGACAGTATCCCTCTATCTACCCCTGAGTTAATGATGACAGTATCCCACTATCCACCCCTGAGTTAATGATGACAGTATCCCTCTATCCACCCCTGAGTTAATGATGACAGGACACCACTATCCACCCCTGAGTTAATGATGACAGGACACCACTATCCACCCCAGAGTTAATGATGACAGTATCCCTCTATCCACCCCTGAGTTAATGATGACAGGACACCACTATCCACCCCTGAGTTAATGATGACAGTATCCCACTATCCACCCCTGAGTTAATGATGACAGGACACCACTATCCACCCCTGAGTTAATGATGACAGTATCCCACTATCCACCCCTGAGTTAATGATGACAGTATCCCACTATCCACCCCTGAGTTAATGATGACAGTATCCCACTATCCACCCCTGAGTTAATGATGACAGTATCCCACTATCCACCCCTGAGTTAATGATGACAGGACACCACTATCCACCCCTGAGTTAATGATGACAGTATCCCACTATCCACCCCTGAGTTAATGATGACAGTATCCCACTATCCACCCCTGAGTTAATGATGACAGGACACCACTATCCACCCCTGAGTTAATGATGACAGGACACCACTATCCACCCCAGAGTTAATGATGACAGTATCCCTCTATCCACCCCTGAGTTAATGATGACAGGACACCACTATCCACCCCTGAGTTAATGATGACAGTATCCCACTATCCACCCCTGAGTTAATGATGACAGGACACCTCTATCTACCCCTGAGTTAATGATGACAGGACACCTCTATCTACCCCTGAGTTAATGATGACAGTATCCCTCTATCCACTCCTGAGTTAATGATGACAGTATCCCACTATCCACCCCTGAGTTAATGATGACAGTATTCCTCTATCCACCCCTGAATTAATGATGACAGTATCCCTCTATCTACCCCTGAGTTAATGATGACAGTATCCCTCTACCTACCCCTGAGTTAATGATGACAGTATCCCTCTATCCACCCCTGAGTTAATGATGACAGTATCCCTCTATCTACCCCTGAGTTAATGATGACAGTATCCCACTATCCACCCCTGAGTTAATGATGACAGTATCCCTCTATCCACCCCTGAGTTAATGATGACAGTATCCCTCTATCTACCCCTGAGTTAATGATGACAGGACACCACTATCCACCCCTGAGTTAATGATGACAGTATTCCTCTATCCACCCCTGAGTTAATGATGACAGTATCCCTCTATCCACCCCTGAGTTAATGATGACAGGACACCACTATCCACCCCTGAGTTAATGATGACAGTATCCCTCTATCCACCCCTGAGTTAATGATGACAGTATCCCTCTAACCACCCCTGAGTTAATGATGACAGTATCCCTCTATCTACCCCTGAGTTAATGATGACAGTATCCCTCTATCCACCCCTGAGGTAATGATGAAAGGACACCACTATCCACCCCTGAGTTAATGATGACAGTATTCGACTATCCACCCCTGAGTTAATGATGACAGTATCCCTCTATCCACCCCTGAGTTAATGATGACAGGACACCTCTATCCACCCCTGAGTTAATGATGACAGGACACCACTATCCACCCCTGAGTTAATGATGACAGTATCCCTCTATCCACCCTGAGTTAATGATGACAGTATCCCTCTATCCACCCCTGAGTTAATGATGACAGTATCCCTCTATCCACCCCTGAGTTAATGATGACAGGACACCACTATCCACCCCTGAGTTAATGATGACAGTATCCCACTATCCACCCCTGAGTTAATGATGACAGGACACCTCTATCTACCCCTGAGTTAATGATGACAGGACACCTCTATCTACCCCTGAGTTAATGATGACAGTATCCCTCTATCCACTCCTGAGTTAATGATGACAGTATCCCACTATCCACCCCTGAGTTAATGATGACAGGCACCTCTATCTACCCCTGAGTTAATGATGACAGTATCCCTCTATCCACCCCTGAGTTAATGATGACAGTATCCCTCTATCCACCCCTGAGTTAATGATGACAGTATCCCTCTATCCACCCCTGAGTTAATGATGACAGGACACCACTATCCACCCCTGAGTTAATGATGACAGTATCCCACTATCCACCACTGAGTTAATGATGACAGTATCCCTCTATCCACCCCTGAGTTAATGATGACAGTATCCCTCTATCCACCCCTGAGTTAATGATGACAGTATCCCAATATCCACCCCTGAGTTAATGATGACAGTATCCCTCTATCCACCCCTGAGTTAATGATGACAGTATCCCTCTATCCACCCCTGAGTTAATGATGACAGTATCCCTCTATCCACCCCTGAGTTAATGATGACAGTATCCCTCTATCCACCCCTGAGTTAATGATGACAGTATCCCACTATCCACCCCTGAGTTAATGATGACAGTATCCCTCTATCCACCCCTGAGTTAATGATGACAGGACACCACTATCCACCCCTGAGTTAATGATGACAGGACACCACTATCCACCCCTGAGTTAATGATGACAGGACACCACTATCCACCCCTGAGTTAATGATGACAGTATCCCACTATCCACCCCTGAGTTAATGATGACAGGACACCACTATCCACCCCTGAGTTAATGATGACAGTATCCCTCTATCCACCCCTGAGTTAATGATGTCAGTATCCCTCTATCCACCCCTGAGTTAATGATGACAGTATCCCTCTATCCACCCCTGAGTTAATGATGACAGGACACCACTATCCACCCCTGAGTTAATGATGACAGTTTCCCTCTATCCACCCCTGAGTTAATGATGACAGTATCCCTCTATCCACCCCTGAGTTAATGATGACAGGACACCACTATCCACCCCTGAGTTAATGATGACAGTTTCCCTCTATCCACCCCTGAGTTAATGATGACAGTATCCCACTATCCACCCCTGAGTTAATGATGACAGTATCCCTCTATCCACCCCTGAGTTAATGATGACAGTATCCCTCTATCCACCCCTCGAGTTAATGATGACAGTATCCCTCTATCTACCCCTGAGTTAATGATGACAGTATCCCTCTATCCACCCCTGAGTTAATGATGACAGTATCCCACTATCCACCCCTGAGTTAATGATGACAGTACACCACTATCCACCCCTGAGTTAATGATAACAGTATCCCTCTATCCACCCCTGAGTTAATGATGACAGTATCCCTCTATCTACCCCTGAGTTAATGATGACAGGACACCACTATCCACCCCAGAGTTAATGATGACAGTATCCCTCTATCCACCCCTGAGTTAATGATGACAGTATCCCTCTATCCACCCCTGAGTTAATGATGACAGTATCCCTCTATCCACCCCTGAATTAATGATGACAGTATCCCTCTATCTACCCCTGAGTTAATGATGACAGTATCCCTCTATCTACCCCTGAGTTAATGATGACAGTATCCCTCTATCCACCCCTGAGTTAATGATGACAGTATCCCTCTATCCACCCCTGAGTTAATGATGACAGTATCCCTCTATCCACCCCTGAGTTAATGATGACAGTATCCCTCTATCCACCCCTGAGTTAATGATGACAGGACACCACTATCCACCCCTGAGTTAATGATGACAGTATCCCACTATCCACCACTGAGTTAATGATGACAGTATCCCTCTATCCACCCCTGAGTTAATGATGACAGTATCCCTCTATCCACCCCTGAGTTAATGATGACAGTATCCCAATATCCACCCCTGAGTTAATGATGACAGTATCCCTCTATCCACCCCTGAGTTAATGATGACAGTATCCCTCTATCTACCCCTGAGTTAATGATGACAGTATCCCTCTATCCACCCCTGAGTTAATGATGACAGTATCCCTCTATCCACCCCTGAGTTAATGATGACAGTATCCCTCTATCTACCCCTGAGTTAATGATGACAGTATCCCTCTATCCACCCCTGAGTTAATGATGACAGTATCCCTCTATCCACCCCTGAGTTAATGATGACAGTATCCCTCTATCCACCCCTGAGTTAATGATGACAGTATCCCACTATCCACCCCTGAGTTAATGATGACAGTATCCCTCTATCCACCCCTGAGTTAATGATGACAGGACACCACTATCCACCCCTGAGTTAATGATGACAGGACACCACTATCCACCCCTGAGTTAATGATGACAGGACACCACTATCCACCCCTGAGTTAATGATGACAGTATCCCACTATCCACCCCTGAGTTAATGATGACAGGACACCACTATCCACCCCTGAGTTAATGATGACAGTATCCCACTATCCACCCCTGAGTTAATGATGACAGTATCCCTCTATCCACCCCTGAGTTAATGATGACAGTATCCCTCTATCCACCCCTGAGTTAATGATGACAGTATCCCACTATCCACCCCTGAGTTAATGATGACAGTATCCCTCTATCCACCCCTGAGTTAATGATGACAGGACACCACTATCCACCCCTGAGTTAATGATGACAGGACACCACTATCCACCCCTGAGTTAATGATGACAGGACACCACTATCCACCCCTGAGTTAATGATGACAGTATCCCACTATCCACCCCTGAGTTAATGATGACAGGACACCACTATCCACCCCTGAGTTAATGATGACAGTATCCCACTATCCACCCCTGAGTTAATGATGACAGTATCCCTCTATCCACCCCTGAGTTAATGATGACAGTATCCCTCTATCCACCCCTGAGTTAATGATGACAGTATCCCTCTATCTACCCCTGAGTTAATGATGACAGTATCCCTCTATCCACCCCTGAGTTAATGATGACAGTATCCCACTATCCACCCCTGAGTTAATGATGACAGTACACCACTATCCACCCCTGAGTTAATGATAACAGTATCCCTCTATCCACCCCTGAGTTAATGATGACAGTATCCCTCTATCTACCCCTGAGTTAATGATGACAGGACACCACTATCCACCCCAGAGTTAATGATGACAGTATCCCTCTATCCACCCCTGAGTTAATGATGACAGTATCCCTCTATCCACCCCTGAGTTAATGATGACAGTATCCCTCTATCCACCCCTGAGTTAATGTTGACAGGACACCACTATCCACCCCTGAGTTAATGATGACAGTATCCCAATATCCACCCCTGAGTTAATGATGACAGTATCCCTCTATCCACCCCTGAGTTAATGATGACAGTACACCACTATCCACCCCTGAGTTAATGATGACAGTATCCCTCTATCCACCCCTGGGTTAATGATGACAGGACACCTCTATCCACCCCTGAGTTAATGATGACAGTATCCCAATATCCACCCCTGAGTTAATGATGACAGTATCCCTCTATCCACCCCTGAGTTAATGATGACAGGAGACCACTATCCACCCCTGAGTTAATGATGACAGTATCCCTCTATCCACCCCTGAGTTAATGATGACAGTATCCCTCTATCCACCCCTGAGTTAATGATGACAGTATCCCACTATCCACCCCTGAGTTAATGATGACAGGACACCACTATCCACCCCTGAGTTAATGATGACAGTATCCCTCTATCCACCCCTGAGTTAATGATGACAGGACACCACTATCCACCCCTGAGTTAATGATGACAGTATCCCTCTATCCACCCCTGAGTTAATGATGACAGGACACCACTATCCACCCCTGAGTTAATGATGACAGTATCCCACTATCCACCCCTGAGTTAATGATGACAGTATCCCACTATCCACCCCTGAGTTAATGATGACAGGACACCACTATCCACCCCAGAGTTAATGATGACAGTATCCCTCTATCTACCCCTGAGTTAATGATTACAGGACACCACTATCCACCCCTGAGTTAATGATGACAGTATCCCTCTATCCACCCCTGAGTTAATGATGACAGTATCCCACTATCCACCCCTGAGTTAATGATGACAGTATCCCTCTATCCACCCCTGAGTTAATGATGACAGTATCCCTCTATCCACCCCTGAGTTAATGATGACAGTATCCCTCTATCCACCCCTGAGTTAATGATGACAGTATCCCACTATCCACCCCTGAGTTAATGATGACAGTATCCCTCTATCCACCCCTGAGTTAATGATGACAGTATTCCTCTATCCACCCCTGAGTTAATGATGACAGTACCCCTCTATCCACCCCTGAGTTAATGATAACAGGACACCACTATCCACCCCTGAGTTAATGATGACAGGACACCAATATCCACCCCTGAGTTAATGATGACAGTATCCCACTATCCACCCCTGAGTTAATGATGACAGGACACCACTATCCACCCCTGAGTTAATGATGACAGTATCCCTCTATCCACCCCTGAGTTAATGATGACAGTATCCCTCTATCCACCCCTGAGTTAATGATGACAGTATCCCTCTATCCACCCCTGAGTTAATGATGACAGGACACCACTATCCACCCCTGAGTTAATGATGACAGGACACCACTATCCACCCCTGAGTTAATGATGACAGTATCCCTCTATCCACCCCTGAGTTAATGATGACAGGACACCACTATCCACCCCTGAGTTAATGATGACAGGACACCACTATCCACCCCTGAGTTAATGATGACAGTATCCCTCTATCCACCCCTGAGTTAATGATGACAGGACACCACTATCCACCCCTGAGTTAATGATGACAGTATCCCTCTATCTACCCCTGAGTTAATGATGACAGGACACCACTATCCAGCCCTGAGTTAATGATGACAGGACACCACTATCCACCCCTGAGTTAATGATGACAGTATCCCTCTATCCACCCTTGAGTTAATGATGACAGGACACCAATATCCACCCCTGAGTTAATGATGACAGTATCCCTCTATCCACCCCTGAGTTAATGATGACAGTATCCCTCTATCCACCCCTGAGTTAATGATGACAGGACACCACTATCCACCCCTGAGTTAATGATGACAGTATCCCACTATCCACCCCTGAGTTAATGATGACAGTATCCCACTATCCACCCCTGAGTTAATGATGACAGGACACCAATATCCACCCCTGAGTTAATGATGACAGGACACCACTATCCACCCCTGAGTTAATGATGACAGGACACCACTATCCACCCCTGAGTTAATGATGACAGGACACCAATATCCACCCCTGAGTTAATGATGACAGGACACCACTATCCACCCCTGAGTTAATGATGACAGGACACCACTATCCACCCCTGAGTTAATGATGACAGGACACCACTATCCACCCCTGAGTTCATGATGACAGTATCCCTCTATCCACCCCTGAGTTCATGATGACAGTATCCCTCTATCCACCCTGAGTTAATGATGACAGTATCCCTCTATCCACCCCTGAGTTAATGATGACAGGACACCACTATCCACCCCTGAGTTAATGATGACAGTATCCCTCTATCCACCCCTGAGTTAATGATGACAGTATCCCTCTATCCACCCCTGAGTTAATGATGACAGGACACCACTATCCACCCCTGAGTTAATGATGACAGTACCCCTCTATCCACCCCTGAGCTAATGATGACAGTATCCCTCTATCCACCCCTGAGTTAATGATGACAGTATCCCACTATCGACCCCTCTGTTAATGATGACAGTATCCCTCTATCCACCCCTGAGTTAATGATGACAGTTTCCCTCTATCCACCCCTGAGTTAATGATGACAGTATCCCTCTATCCACCCCTGAGTTAATGATGACAGTATCCCACTATCGACCCCTCTGTTAATGATGACAGTATCCCTCTATCCACCCCTGAGTTAATGATGACAGTTTCCCTCTATCCACCCCTGAGTTAATGATGACAGTATCCCTCTATCCACCCCTGAGTTAATGATGACAGAACACCTCTATCCACCCCTGAGTTAATGATGACAGTATCCCTCTATCGACCCCTGAGTTAATGATGACAGTATCCCACTATCCACCCCTGAGTTAATGATGACAGTATCCCTCTATCGACCCCTGAGTTAATGATGACAGAACACCTCTATCCACCCCTGAGTTAATGATGACAGTATCCCTCTATCGACCCCTGAGTTAATGATGACAGAACACCTCTATCGACCCCTGAGTTAATGATGACAGAACACCTCTATCCACCCCTGAGTTAATGATGACAGTATCCCTCTATCGACCCCTGAGTTAATGATGACAGTATCCCTCTATCCACCCCTGAGTTAATGATGACAGTATCCCTCTATCGACCCCTGAGTTAATGATGACAGTATCCCTCTATCCACCCCTGAGTTAATGATGACAGTATCCCACTATCCACCCCTGAGTTAATGATGACAGTATCCCTCTATCCACCCCTGAGTTAATGATGACAGTATCCCACTATCCACCCCTGAGTTAATGATGACAGTATCCCACTATCCACCCCTGAGTTAATGATGACAGTATCCCTCTATCCACCCCTGAGTTAATGATGACAGTATCCCTCTATCTACCCCTGAGTTAATGATGACAGTATCCCTCTATCCACCCCTGAGTTAATGATGACAGTATCCCTCTATCCACCCCTGAGTTAATGATGACAGTATCCCTCTATCCACCCCTGAGTTAATGATGACAGTATCCCTCTATCTACCCCTGAGTTAATGATGACAGTATCCCTCTATCCACCCCTGAGTTAATGATGACAGTATCCCACTATCCACCCCTGAGTTAATGATGACAGGACACCACTATCCACCCCTGAGTTAATGATGACAGTATCCCACTATCCACCCCTGAGTTAATGATGACAGGACACCACTATCCACCCCTGAGTTAATGATAACAGTATCCCTCTATCCACCCCTGAGTTAATGATGACAGTATCCCTCTATCTACCCCTGAGTTAATGATGACAGGACACCACTATCCACCCCAGAGTTAATGATGACAGTATCCCTCTATCCACCCCTGAGTTAATGATGACAGTATCCCTCTATCCACCCCTGAGTTAATGATGACAGTATCCCTCTATCCACCCCTGAGTTAATGATGACAGGACACCACTATCCACCCCTGAGTTAATGATGACAGTATCCCAATATCCACCCCTGAGTTAATGATGACAGTATCCCTCTATCCACCCCTGAGTTAATGATGACAGGACACCACTATCCACCCCTGAGTTAATGATGACAGTATCCCTCTATCCACCCCTGGGTTAATGATGACAGGACACCTCTATCCACCCCTGAGTTAATGATGACAGTATCCCAATATCCACCCCTGAGTTAATGATGACAGTATCCCTCTATCCACCCCTGAGTTAATGATGACAGGACACCACTATCCACCCCTGAGTTAATGATGACAGTATCCCTCTATCCACCCCTGAGTTAATGATGACAGTATCCCTCTGTCCACCCCTGAGTTAATGATGACAGTATCCCACTATCCACCCCTGAGTTAATGATGACAGGACACCACTATCCACCCCTGAGTTAATGATGACAGTATCCCTCTATCCACCCCTGAGTTAATGATGACAGGACACCACTCTCCACCCCTGAGTTAATGATGACAGTATCCCTCTATCCACCCCTGAGTTAATGATGACAGGACACCACTATCCACCCCTGAGTTAATGATGACAGTATCCCACTATCCACCCCTGAGTTAATGATGACAGTATCCCACTATCCACCCCTGAGTTAATGATGACAGGACACCACTATCCACCCCTGAGTTAATGATGAAAGGACACCACTATCCACCCCTGAGTTAATGATGACAGTATCCCTCTATCCACCCCTGATTTAATGATGACAGTATTCCTCTATCCACCCCTGAGTTAATGATGACAGTATCCCTCTATCCACCCCTGAGTTAATGATGACAGGACACCACTATCCACCCCTGAGTTAATGATGACAGTATCCCTCTATCCACCCCTGAGTTAATGATGACAGGACACCACTATCCACCCCTGAGTTAATGATGACAGTATTCCTCTATCCACCCCTGAGTTAATGATGACAGTATCCCTCTATCCACCCCTGAGTTAATGATGACAGGACACCACTATCCACCCCTGAGTTAATGATGACAGTATCCCTCTATCCACCCCTGAGTTAATGATGACAGTATCCCTCTATCCACCCCTGAGTTAATATTAACAGGACACCACTATCCACCCCAGAGTTAATGATGACAGTATCCCTCTATCCACCCCTGAGTTAATGATGACAGTATCCCTCTATCCACCCCTGAGTTAATGATGACAGTATCCCTCTATCCACCCCTGAATTAATGATGACAGTATCCCTCTATCTACCCCTGAGTTAATGATGACAGGACACCACTATCCACCCCTGAGTTAATGATGACAGTATCCCACTATCCACCCCTGAGTTAATGATGACAGGACACCACTATCCACCCCTGAGTTAATGATGACAGTATTCCTCTATCCACCCCTGAATTAATGATGACAGTATCCCTCTATCTACCCCTGAGTTAATGATGACAGTATCCCTCTATCCACCCCTGAGGTAATGATGAAAGGACACCACTATCCACCCCTGAGTTAATGATGACAGTATTCGACTATCCACCCCTGAGTTAATGATGACAGTATCCCTCTATCCACCCCTGAGTTAATGATGACAGGACACCTCTATCCACCCCTGAGTTAATGATGACAGGACACCACTATCCACCCCTGAGTTAATGATGACAGTATCCCTCTATCCACCCTGAGTTAATGATGACAGTATCCCTCTATCCACCCCTGAGTTAATGATGACAGTATCCCTCTATCCACCCCTGAGTTAATGATGACAGGACACCACTATCCACCCCTGAGTTAATGATGACAGTATCCCACTATCCACCCCTGAGTTAATGATGACAGGACACCTCTATCTACCCCTGAGTTAATGATGACAGGACACCTCTATCTACCCCTGAGTTAATGATGACAGTATCCCTCTATCCACTCCTGAGTTAATGATGACAGTATCCCACTATCCACCCCTGAGTTAATGATGACAGGCACCTCTATCTACCCCTGAGTTAATGATGACAGTATCCCTCTATCCACCCCTGAGTTAATGATGACAGTATCCCTCTATCCACCCCTGAGTTAATGATGACAGTATCCCTCTATCCACCCCTGAGTTAATGATGACAGGACACCACTATCCACCCCTGAGTTAATGATGACAGTATCCCACTATCCACCACTGAGTTAATGATGACAGTATCCCTCTATCCACCCCTGAGTTAATGATGACAGTATCCCTCTATCCACCCCTGAGTTAATGATGACAGTATCCCAATATCCACCCCTGAGTTAATGATGACAGTATCCCTCTATCCACCCCTGAGTTAATGATGACAGTATCCCTCTATCTACCCCTGAGTTAATGATGACAGTATCCCTCTATCCACCCCTGAGTTAATGATGACAGTATCCCTCTATCCACCCCTGAGTTAATGATGACAGTATCCCTCTATCTACCCCTGAGTTAATGATGACAGTATCCCTCTATCCACCCCTGAGTTAATGATGACAGTATCCCTCTATCCACCCCTGAGTTAATGATGACAGTATCCCTCTATCCACCCCTGAGTTAATGATGACAGTATCCCACTATCCACCCCTGAGTTAATGATGACAGTATCCCTCTATCCACCCCTGAGTTAATGATGACAGGACACCACTATCCACCCCTGAGTTAATGATGACAGGACACCACTATCCACCCCTGAGTTAATGATGACAGGACACCACTATCCACCCCTGAGTTAATGATGACAGTATCCCACTATCCACCCCTGAGTTAATGATGACAGGACACCACTATCCACCCCTGAGTTAATGATGACAGTATCCCACTATCCACCCCTGAGTTAATGATGACAGTATCCCTCTATCTACCCCTGAGTTAATGATGACAGTATCCCTCTATCCACCCCTGAGTTAATGATGACAGTATCCCACTATCCACCCCTGAGTTAATGATGACAGTATCCCACTATCGACCCCTCTGTTAATGATGACAGTATCCCTCTATCCACCCCTGAGTTAATGATGACAGTTTCCCTCTATCCACCCCTGAGTTAATGATGACAGTATCCCTCTATCCACCCCTGAGTTAATGATGACAGAACACCTCTATCCACCCCTGAGTTAATGATGACAGTATCCCTCTATCGACCCCTGAGTTAATGATGACAGTATCCCACTATCCACCCCTGAGTTAATGATGACAGTATCCCTCTATCGACCCCTGAGTTAATGATGACAGAACACCTCTATCCACCCCTGAGTTAATGATGACAGTATCCCTCTATCGACCCCTGAGTTAATGATGACAGAACACCTCTATCGACCCCTGAGTTAATGATGACAGAACACCTCTATCCACCCCTGAGTTAATGATGACAGTATCCCTCTATCGACCCCTGAGTTAATGATGACAGTATCCCTCTATCCACCCCTGAGTTAATGATGACAGTATCCCTCTATCGACCCCTGAGTTAATGATGACAGTATCCCTCTATCCACCCCTGAGTTAATGATGACAGTATCCCACTATCCACCCCTGAGTTAATGATGACAGTATCCCTCTATCCACCCCTGAGTTAATGATGACAGTATCCCACTATCCACCCCTGAGTTAATGATGACAGTATCCCACTATCCACCCCTGAGTTAATGATGACAGTATCCCTCTATCCACCCCTGAGTTAATGATGACAGTATCCCTCTATCTACCCCTGAGTTAATGATGACAGTATCCCTCTATCCACCCCTGAGTTAATGATGACAGTATCCCTCTATCCACCCCTGAGTTAATGATGACAGTATCCCTCTATCTACCCCTGAGTTAATGATGACAGTATCCCTCTATCCACCCCTGAGTTAATGATGACAGTATCCCTCTATCTACCCCTGAGTTAATGATGACAGTATCCCTCTATCCACCCCTGAGTTAATGATGACAGTATCCCTCTATCCACCCCTGAGTTAATGATGACAGTATCCCTCTATCTACCCCTGAGTTAATGATGACAGTATCCCTCTATCCACCCCTGAGTTAATGATGACAGTATCCCACTATCCACCCCTGAGTTAATGATGACAGTATCCCTCTATCCACCCCTGAGTTAATGATGACAGGACACCACTATCCACCCCTGAGTTAATGATGACAGGACACCACTATCCACCCCTGAGTTAATGATGACAGGACACCACTATCCACCCCTGAGTTAATGATGACAGGACACCACTATCCACCCCTGAGTTAATGATGACAGTATCCCTCTATCCACCCCTGAGTTAATGATGACAGTATCCCTCTATCTACCCCTGAGTTAATGATGACAGGACACCACTATCCACCCCAGAGTTAATGATGACAGTATCCCTCTATCCACCCCTGAGTTAATGATGACAGGACACCACTATCCACCCCTGAGTTAATGATGACAGGACACCACTATCCACCCCTGAGTTAATGATGACAGGACACCACTATCCACCCCTGAGTTAATGATGACAGGACACCACTATCCACCCCTGAGTTAATGATGACAGTATCCCTCTATCCACCCCTGAGTTAATGATGACAGTATCCCTCTATCCACCCCTGAGTTAATGATGACAGGACACCACTATCCACCCCAGAGTTAATGATGACAGTATCCCTCTATCCACCCCTGAGTTAATGATGACAGTATCCCTCTATCCACCCCTGAGTTAATGATGACAGTATCCCTCTATCCACCCCTGAGTTAATGATGACAGGACACCACTATCCACCCCTGAGTTAATGATGACAGTATCCCAATATCCACCCCTGAGTTAATGATGACAGTATCCCTCTATCCACCCCTGAGTTAATGATGACAGGACACCACTATCCACCCCTGAGTTAATGATGACAGTATCCCTCTATCCACCCCTGGGTTAATGATGACAGGACACCTCTATCCACCCCTGAGTTAATGATGACAGTATCCCAATATCCACCCCTGAGTTAATGATGACAGTATCCCTCTATCCACCCCTGAGTTAATGATGACAGGACACCACTATCCACCCCTGAGTTAATGATGACAGTATCCCTCTATCCACCCCTGAGTTAATGATGACAGGACACCACTATCCACCCCTGAGTTAATGATGACAGTATCCCACTATCCACCCCTGAGTTAATGATGACAGTATCCCACTATCCACCCCTGAGTTAATGATGACAGGACACCACTATCCACCCCTGAGTTAATGATGACAGTATCCCTCTATCCACCCCTGAGTTAATGATGACAGGACACCACTATCCACCCCTGAGTTAATGATGACAGTATCCCTCTATCCACCCTGAGTTAATGATGACAGTATCCCTCTATCCACCCCTGAGTTAATGATGACAGTATTCCTCTATCCACCCCTGAGTTAATGATGACAGTATCCCTCTATCCACCCCTGAGTTAATGATGACAGGACACCACTATCCACCCCTGAGTTAATGATGACAGTATCCCTCTATCCACCCTGAGTTAATGATGACAGTATCCCTCTATCCACCCCTGAGTTAATGATGACAGGACACCACTATCCACCCCTGAGTTAATGATGACAGTATCCCTCTATCCACCCCTGAGTTAATGATGACAGTATCCCTCTATCCACCCTGAGTTAATGATGACAGTATCCCTCTATCCACCCCTGAGTTAATGATGACAGTATCCCTCTATCCACCCCTGAGTTAATGATGACAGTATCCCTCTATCCACCCCTGAGTTAATGATGACAGGACACCACTATCCACCCCTGAGTTAATGATGACAGTATTCCTCTATCCACCCCTGAGTTAATGATGACAGTATCCCTCTATCCACCCCTGAGTTAATGATGACAGTATCCCTCTATCCACCCCTGAGTTAATGATGACAGTATCCCTCTATCTACCCCTGAGTTAATGATGACAGTATCCCACTATCCACCCCTGAGTTAATGATGACAGTACCCCTCTATCCACCCCTGAGTTAATGATGACAGTATCCCTCTATCCACCCCTGAGTTAATGATGACAGTATCCCTCTATCTACCCCTGAGTTAATGATGACAGTATCCCACTATCCACCCCTGAGTTAATGATGACAGTATCCCTCTATCCACCCCTGAGTTAATGATGACAGTATCCCTCTATCCACCCCTGAGTTAATGATAACAGGACACCACTATCCACCCCTGAGTTAATGATAACAGGACACCACTATCCACCCCTGAGTTAATGATGACAGGACACCAATATCCACCCCTGAGTTAATGATGACAGTATCCCACTATCCACCCCTGAGTTAATGATGACAGGACACCACTATCCACCCCTGAGTTAATGATGACAGTATCCCTCTATCCACCCCTGAGTTAATGATGACAGGACACCACTATCCACCCCTGAGTTAATGATGACAGTATCCCTCTATCCACCCCTGAGTTAATGATGACAGTATCCCTCTATCCACCCCTGAGTTAATGATGACAGTATCCCTCTATCCACCCCTGAGTTAATGATGACAGGACACCACTATCCACCCCTGAGTTAATGATGACAGTATCCCTCTATCCACCCCTGAGTTAATGATGACAGTATCCCACTATCCACCCCTGAGTTAATGATGACAGTATCCCTCTATCCACCCCTGAGTTAATGATGACAGTATCCCTCTATCCACCCCTGAGTTAATGATGACAGTATCCCTCTATCTACCCCTGAGTTAATGATGACAGTATCCCACTATCCACCCCTGAATTAATGATAACAGTATCCCTCTATCCACCCCTGAGTTAATGATGACAGTATCCCTCTATCTACCCCTGAGTTAATGATGACAGTATCCCTCTATCTACCCCTGAATTAATGATGACAGTATCCCTCTATCTACCCCTGAGTTAATGATGACAGTATCCCTCTATCTACCCCTGAGTTAATGATGACAGGACACCACTATCCACCCCAGAGTTAATGATGACAGTATCCCAATATCCACCCCTGAGTTAATGATGACAGTATCCCTCTATCCACCCCTGAGTTAATGATGACAGGACACCACTATCCACCCCTGAGTTAATGATGACAGTATCCCTCTATCCACCCCTGGGTTAATGATGACAGGACACCTCTATCCACCCCTGAGTTAATGATGACAGTATCCCAATATCCACCCCTGAGTTAATGATGACAGTATCCCTCTATCCACCCCTGAGTTAATGATGACAGGACACCACTATCCACCCCTGAGTTAATGATGACAGTATCCCTCTATCCACCCCTGAGTTAATGATGACAGTATCCCTCTATCCACCCCTGAGTTAATGATGACAGTATCCCTCTATCTACCCCTGAGTTAATGATGACAGGACACCACTATCCACCCCTGAGTTAATGATGACAGTATCCCACTATCCACCCCTGAGTTAATGATGACAGTATCCCACTATCCACCCCTGAGTTAATGATGACAGGACACCACTATCCACCCCTGAGTTAATGATGAAAGGACACCACTATCCACCCCTGAGTTAATGATGACAGTATCCCTCTATCCACCCCTGATTTAATGATGACAGTATTCCTCTATCCACCCCTGAGTTAATGATGACAGTATCCCTCTATCCACCCCTGAGTTAATGATGACAGGACACCACTATCCACCCCAGAGTTAATGATGACAGTATCCCAATATCCACCCCTGAGTTAATGATGACAGTATCCCTCTATCCACCCCTGAGTTAATGATGACAGTATCCCTCTATCCACCCCTGAGTTAATGATGACAGTATCCCTCTATCCACCCCTGAGTTAATGATGACAGGACACCACTATCCACCCCTGAGTTAATGATGACAGTATCCCACTATCCACCCCTGAGTTAATGATGACAGTATCCCACTATCCACCCCTGAGTTAATGATGACAGGACACCACTATCCACCCCTGAGTTAATGATGACAGTATCCCTCTATCCACCCCTGAGTTAATGATGACAGTATCCCTCTATCCACCCCTGAGTTAATGATGACAGTATCCCTCTATCTACCCCTGAGTTAATGATGACAGTATCCCACTATCCACCCCTGAATTAATGATAACAGTATCCCTCTATCCACCCCTGAGTTAATGATGACAGTATCCCTCTATCCACCCCTGAGTTAATGATGACAGGACACCACTATCCACCCCTGAGTTAATGATGACAGTATCCCTCTATCCACTCCTGAGTTGATGATGACAGTATCCCACTATCCACCCCTGAGTTAATAATGATAAGATCCTTATTTACAATGGCGTGCTACCCCGGCTAAACCCGGACGACGCTGGCCCCAATCACAGCCGGATGTGATGCAGCCTGGATTCGAACCAGGAACTACAGTGATGCTTCTTGCACTGAGATGCAGTGCCTTAGGAAGCTGCGCCACTCAAGAACACAAGACAGGAGGAATAGAGGGATGAAGGAATGGAGGAATGGAGGAATGGAGGAATGGAGGGACGGAGGGACGGAGGGACGCAGGGACGGAGGGATGAAGGAATGGAGGAATGGAGGGATGGAGGAATGGAGGGATGGAGGAACGGAGGAACGGAGGGATGGAGGGATGGAGGATGGAGGGATGGAGGAATGGAGGGACGGAGGGACGAAGGAATGGAGGGATGGAGGAATGGAGGGGTGGAGGAATGGAGGAATGGAGGGATGGAGGGTTGGAGGAATGGAGAGATGGAGGAATGGAGGGATGGAGGAATAGAGGGATGGAGGGATGGAGGAATGGAGGAATGGAGGGATGGAGGAATGGAGGGATGGAGGAATGGAGGAATGGAGGGATGGAGGGGTGGAGGAATGGAGGGATGAAGGAATGGAGGGATGGAGGAATGGAGGGATGGAGGAATGGAGGAATGGAGGGATGGAGGAATGGAGGGATGGAGGACTGGAGGGATGGAGGGGTGGAGGAATGGAGAGATGGAGGAATGGAGGGATGGAGGAATGGAGGAATGGAGGGATGGAGGGGTGGAGGAATGGAGGGATGAAGGAATGGAGGAATGGAGGAATGGAGGAATGGAGGGATGGAGGAATGGAGGGATGGAGGAATGGAGGGATGGAGGAATGGAGGGATGGAGGGGTGGAGGAATGGAGAGATGGAGGAATGGAGGGATGGAGGAATGGAGGAATGGAGGGATGGAGGGATGGAGGAATGGAGGGATGGAGGAATGGAGGGATGGAGGAATGGAGGAATGGAGGAACGGAGGAACGAAGGAACGGAGGGATGGAGGAATGGAGGGGTGGAGGAATGGAGGGATGAAGGAATGGAGGAATGGAGGGATGGAGGAATGGAGGGATGAAGGAATGGAGGAATGGAGGAATGGAGGGATGGAGGAATGGAGGGATGGAGGAATGGAGGAATGGAGGGACGGAGGGACGGAGGGATGAAGGAATGGAGGGATGGAGGAATGGAGGGATGGAGGAACGGAGGAATGGAGGGATCGAGGGATGGAGGGATGGAGGGACGGAGGGACGGAGGGACGCAGGGACGGAGGGATGAAGGAATGGAGGAATGGAGGGATGGAGGAATGGAGGGACGGAGGGACGGAGGGATGCAGGGACGGAGGGATGAAGGAATGGAGGAATGGAGGGATGGAGGAATGGAGGGATGGAGGAACGGAGGAACGGAGGGATGGAGGGATGGAGGATGGAGGGATGGAGGGATGGAGGAATGGAGGGACGGAGGGACGAAGGAATGGAGGGATGGAGGAATGGAGGGGTGGAGGAATGGAGGAATGGAGGGATGGAGGGGTGGAGGAATGGAGAGATGGAGGAATGGAGGGATGGAGGAATGGAGGGATGGAGGAATGGAGGAATGGAGGGATGGAGGAATGGAGGGATGGAGGAATGGAGGAATGGAGGGATGGAGGGGTGGAGGAAAGGAGGGATGAAGGAATGGAGGGATGGAGGAATGGAGGGATGGAGGAATGGAGGAATGGAGGGATGGAGGAATGGAGGGATGGAGGAATGGAGGGATGGAGGGGTGGAGGAATGGAGAGATGGAGGAAGGGAGGGATGGAGGAATGGAGGAATGGAGGGATGGAGGGGTGGAGGAATGTTGGGATGAAGGAATGGAGGAATGGAGGAATGGAGGAATGGAGGGATGGAGGAATGGAGGAATGGAGGGATGGAGGAATGGAGGGATGGAGGAATGGAGGGATGGAGGGGTGGAGGAATGGAGAGATGGAGGAATGGAGGGATGGAGGAATGGAGGGATGGAGGGATGGAGGAATGGAGGGATGGAGGAATGGAGGGATGGAGGAATGGAGGAATGGAGGAACGGAGGAACGAAGGAACGGAGGGATGGAGGAATGGAGGGGTGGAGGAATGGAGGGATGAAGGAATGGAGGAATGGAGGGATGGAGGAATGGAGGGATGAAGGAATGGAGGAATGGAGGGATGGAGGAATGGAGGGATGGAGGAATGGAGGAATGGAGGGACGGAGGGATGAAGGAATGGAGGGATGGAGGAATGGAGGGATGGAGGAACGGAGGAATGGAGGGATCGAGGGATGTAGGGATGGAGGAATGGAGGGATGGAGGAACAGAGGAACAGAGGAACGGAGGGATGGAGGGATGGAGGGATGGAGGAACGGACGAACGGAGGAATGGAGGGATGGAGGAATGGAGGGATGAAGGAATGGAGGAATGGAGGAACGGAGGAACGAAGGAACGGAGGAATGGAGGGATGAAGGAATGGAGGAATGGAGGAATGGAGGGAAGAAGGAATGGAGGAATGGAGGAATGGAGGAATGGAGGGATGGAGGAATGTAGGGATGGAGGAATGGAGGGACGGAGGGATGGAGGAATGGAGGGATAGAGGAATGGAGGAATGGAGGAATGGAGGGACGGAGGGACGGAAGGAGGAAGGAATGGAGGAATGGAGGGATGGAGGAATGGAGGAATGGAGGGATGGAGGGATGGAGGAATGGAGGGATGGAGGGATGGAGGATGGAGGAATGGAGGGACGGAGGGATGAAGGAATGGAGGAATGGAGGGATGGAGGAATGGAGGGATGGAGGGATGGAGGATGGAGGGATGGAGGAACAGAGGAATGGAGGGATGGAGGGATGGAGGGATGGAGGAACAGAGGAACAGAGGAATGGAGGGATGGAGGAATGGAGGAACGAAGGAATGGAGGGATGGAGGAATGGAGGGTTGAAGGAATGTAGGGATGGAGGAATGGAGGAATGGAGGAATGGAGGAACGGAGTGATGGAGGAATGGAGGGATGGAGGGATGGAGGAACGGAGGAACGAAGGAATGGAGGGATGGAGGAACGGAGGAATGGAGGAATGGAGGAACGGAGGGATGGAGGGATGGAGGGATGGAGGGATGGAGGGATGAAGGGATGGAGGATGGAGGGATGGAGGAACGGAGGGATGGAGGGATGGAGGAATGGAGGGATGAAGGAATGGAGGAATGGAGGAATGGAGGAATGGAGGAACGGAGGGATGGAGGAATGGAGGGATGGAGGGATGGAGGGATGGAGGGATGAAGGGATGGAGGATGGAGGAATGGAGGAACGGAGGGATGGAGGAACGGAGGGATGGAGGAACGGAGGGATGGAGGGATGGAGGAACGGAGGGACGGAGGAACGGAGGGATGGAGGAATGGAGGGATGGAGGGATGGAGGAATGGAGGGATGAAGGAATGGAGGGATGGAGGAATGGAGGAATGGAGGAATGGAGGAATGGAGGAACGGAGGGATGGAGGAATGGAGGGATGGAGGGATGAAGGGATGGAGGATGGAGGAATGGAAGGACTGAGGGATGGAGGGATGGAGGAACAGAGGGACGGAGGGACGGAGGGATGGAGGGATGGAGGAACGGAGGGACGGAGGTACGGAGGGACGGAGGGACGGAGGAACGGAGGGATGGAGGAACGGAGGGACGGAGGGACGGAGGGACGGAGGAACGGAGGGATGGAGGGATGGAGGAACGGAGGGACGGAGGAACGGAGGGATGGAGGAATGGAGGGATGGAGGAACGGAGGAATGGAGGGATGGAGGGATGGAGGAATGGAGGGATGGAGGAATGGAGGAACAGAAGAATGGAGGGATGGAGGGATGGAGGAGCGGAGGAACGGAGGAACGGAGGAACGGAGGAACGGAGGGATGGAGTAATGGAGGGATGAAGGAATGGAGGAATGGAGGAATGGAGGAACGGAGGAACGAAGGAATGGAGGGATGGAGGAATGGATGGATGGAGGAATGGAGGGATGAAGGAATGGAGGGATGGAGGAATGGAGGGATGGAGGAATGGAGGGATGGAGGAATGGAGGGATGGAGGAATGGAGGGATGGAGGAATGGAGGAATGGAGGAATGGAGGAATGGAGGGACGGAGGGACGGAAGGGTGAAGGAATGGAGGAATGGAGGGATGGAGGAATGGAGGGATGAAGGAATGGAGGAATGGAGGAATGGAGGAATGGAGGAACGGAGGGATGGAGGAATGGAGGGATGGAGGGATGAAGGGATGGAGGATGGAGGAATGGAAGGACTGAAGGATGGAGGGATTGAGGAACAGAGGGACGGAGGGACGGAGGGACGGAGGGATGGAGGGATGGAGGGACGGAGGGACGGAGGGACGGAGGGACGGAGGGACGGAGGGACGGAGGGACGGAGGTACGGAGGGACGGAGGGACGGAGGAACGGAGGGACGGAGGAACGGAGGGACGGAGGTACGGAGGGACGGAGGGACGGAGGAACGGAGGGACGGAGGGACGGAGGAACGGAGGGACGGAGGAACGGAGGGACGGAGGAACGGAGGGACGGAGGGACGGAGGGACGGAGGGACGGAGGGATGGAGGGATGGAGGAATGGAGGAACGGAGGAACGGAGGGACGGAGGAACGGAGGAACGGAGGAACGGAGGGATGGAGTAATGGAGGGATGAAGGAATGGAGGAATGGAGGAATGGAGGAACGGAGGAACGAAGGAATGGAGGAATGGATGGATGGAGGAATGGAGGGATGAAGGAATGGAGGGATGGAGGAATGGAGGGATGGAGGAATGGAGGGATGGAGGAATGGAGGGATGGAGGAATGGAGGAATGGAGGGACGGAGGGACAGAAGGGTGAAGGAATGGAGGAATGGAGGGATGGAGGAATGGAGGGATGAAGGAATGGAGGAATGGAGGAATGGAGGAACGAAGGAATGGAGGGATGGAGGAAAGGAGGGATGAAGGAATGGAGGGATGGAGGAATGGAGGAATGGAGGAATGGAGGAACGGAGGGATGGAGGAATGGAGGGATGGTGGGATGGAGGGATGAAGGGATGGAGGATGGAGGAATGGAGGGATGGAGGAACGGAGGGATGGAGGGATGGAGGGATGGAGGAACAGAGGGACGGATGGACGGAGGAACGGAGGGATGGAGGAACGAGGGAACGGAAGGATGGAGGAACGGAGGAACGGAGGGATGGAGGAACGGAGGGACGGAGGAACGGAGGAACGGAGGGATGGAGGGATAGAGGAACGGAGGAACGGAGGAACGGAGGGATGGAGGAACGGAGGGATGGAGGAACGGAGGGATGGAGGAACGGAGAGACGGAGGGACGGAGGAATGGAGGGATGGAGGAACGGGGGGATGGAGGAACGGAAGGATGGAGGAACGGAGAGACGGAGGGACGGAGGAACGGAGGGATGGAGGAACGGAGAGACGGAGGGACGGAGGAATGGAGGGATGGAGGAACGGAGTAATGGGGGAACGGGGGGATGGAGGGATGGAGGAACGGGGGGATAGAGGAACGGAGGGATGGAGGAACGGGGGGATGGAGGAACGGAGGAATGGAGGAACGGGGGGATGGAGGAATGGAGGGATGGAGGGATGGAGGAACGGGGGGATGGAGGAACGGGGGGATGGAGGAACGGGGGGATGGAGGAACGGGGAGACGGAGGAACGGAGGAACGGAGGGATGGAGGGATGGAGGGATTCCGCCTCCTTTGAACTACAGCAGAAATAGATGAAATGGAACCAATGTGTCCTATAGTCAGGGGCTAACAACATGCCCTCCTCAAAGGAAAGGCAATGAGAAAGAGAAGCGGAAGATAGGTTTGACTGATACTTCACTAAGGGGTTTCAGAATAGTGATTACTTATCAGTAGTAATATTAACTACAGAGTGTCGCTATCATTAACGTGTGACGTTAAGCAGTAGAATGAAGATCTATCATTTTTCTCTCAATGCCCATTTGAGTCAATATCAACGCTTTACTGCAGCTCTTCAGGTGGACAAACATCAATTAGGAACCAGATTGATGGTCATCCAGCAGAACAGCCACATCCCAGGGGAAACACATCCCTGGCGAACAACACCATCTCTATGGCATGAACAGGGTGTTCCCACGGTTACCATGGCAGGTTAAGGACTGACCGCTTCCTTATTTAAACCATTTAAACAATGTCTGCTGTTGCTCCACAGCTCTGCCAGGTCCTAACCCTCCTAATGCAGTGGTTTGAGCCAATCACTAATGAATCAACTGAAGGATCATGGCTGTGTTCACCATTTTGACTATTCTATATAGAAGAGCACCACTCTACCTACAGTGTATCTATTCTATATAGAAGATCACCACTCTACCTACAGTGTATCTATTCTATCTGAAAGATCACCACTCTACCTACAGTGTATCTATTCTATATAGGAGATCACCACTCTACCTACAGTGTATCTATTCTATCTGAAAGATCACCACTCTACCTACAGTGTATCTATTCTATATAGAAGAGCACCACTCTACCTACGGTGTATCTATTCTATATGAAAGATCACCACTCTACCTACAGTGTATCTATTCTACACGAAAGACCATCAATCTACCTACAGTGTATCTATTCTATATGGAAGACCATCAATCTACCTACAGTGTATCTATTCTATCTGAAAGATCACCACTCTACCTACGGTGTATCTATTCTATATAGAAGATCACCACTCTACCTACAGTGTATCTATGCTGAAAATTACACAGTGCATTCGGAAAGTATTCAGACCCCTTGACTTTGTCCACATTTTCTTACGTTACAGAATTGTTCTAAAATACATGACATAGTTGTTTTTTTATCATTACATTTACATTTTAGTCATTTAGCAGACGCTCTTATCCAGAGCGACTTACAGTAGAGTGCATACATTTTACATACTGAGACAAGGATATCCCTACCGGCCAAACCCTCACGACGCTATGCCAATTGTGCGTCGCCCCACGGACCTCCCAGTTGCGGCCGGCTGCGACAGAGCCTGGGCGCGAACCCAGCCCAGCCTGGGCGCGAACCCAGAGACTCTGGTGGCGCAGCTAGCACTGCGACGCAGTGCCCTAGACCACTGCGCCACCCGGGAGCCCGGGAGTACTGCCTGACCATCATTCATCAATCTACACACAATACCCCATAATGACAAAGCAAAAACAGGCTTCTAGAAATGTTTAGCAAATGTACAAAAATTCTAAACTGAAATATTACATTTACACACTGTATATATTAAAACCCTTTACTCAGTACTTTGTTGAAGCACCTTTGGCAGCGATTACAGCCTTGAGTTTTCTTGGGTATGACGCTAAAAGCTTCGCACACGTGTATTTGGAGAGTATCTCCCATTCTTCTCTGCAGATCCTCTCAAGCTCTGTCAGGTTGGATGGGGGAGTGTTGCTGCAGAGCTATTTTCAGGTCTCTCCAGAGATGTTCGATCGGGTCCGTCCTCTGGCTGGGCCACTCAAGGACATTCAGAGACTTGTCCTGAAGCCACTCCTGCTTTGTTTTGGCTGTGTGCTTAGGGTTGTTGTTCTGTTGGAAGGTGAACCTTCGCCCCAGTATGAGGTCCTGAGTGCTCTGGAGCAGGTTTTCATCAAGGATCTCTCTGTACTACCATCCGTTCATCTTTCCCTCGATCCTGACTAGTCTCCCAGTCCCTGCCGCTGAAAAACATCCCCACAGCATAATGCTACCACCACTATGCTTCAATGTAGGGATGGTACCAGGTTTCCTCCAGATGTGACGCTTGGCATTCATGCCAAATAGTTTAATATTGGTTTCATCAGAGTCTTTAGGTGCCTATTGGCAAATTCCAAGCAGGCTGTCATGTGCCTTATACTAAGGAGTGGCTTCCGTCTGGCCACTCTGCCTTAAAGGCCTGATTGGTGGACTGCTGCAGAGATGGTTGACCTTCTGGAAGGTTCAGCCATCTCTATAGAGGAACTCTGTAGCTCTGTCAGAGTGACCATCGGGTTCTTGGTCACCTCCATGACCAAGGCCTTTCTCCCCCAATTGCTCAGTTTGCCCGAGTGGTCAGCTCTAGGAAGAGTGTTGGTGGTTCCAAACTTCTTCCATTTAAGAATGATGGAGGCCACTATGTTTTTGGGTACCTTCAATGATGCAGAAATGTGTTGGTACCCTTCCCCAGATCTGTGCCTCGACACAATCCTGTCTCGGAGCTCTACGGACAATTCCTTCAACCTCATGGCTTGCTCTGACATGCACTGGCAACTGTGGGACCTTATATAGACAGGTGTGTGCCTTTCCAAATCATGTCCAATCAATTGAATTTACCACAGCTGGACTCCAATCAAGTTGTAGAAACATCTCAAGGATGATCAATGGAAACAGGATGCACCTGAGCTCAATTTAGAGTGTCATAGCAAAGGGTCGGAATAGTTACAGGATGTCAATAAGTTATTTCTGTTTTTTATTTGTAATACATTCGCAAAAATGTCTAAAACCCAGTTTTTTTGCTTTTTCATTATGGGGTATTGTGATGTCATTATGGGGTATTGTGATGTCATTATGGGGTATTGTGATGTCATTATGGAGTATTGTGTGTCGATTGATGAGGATTTATTTATTTTTTATCCATTTTAGAATAAGGCTGTAACGTAACAACATGTGGGAAAAGTCAGAATAATTTCCAAAAGCAGTGTATTTGACAGTAAGTAGCAGTAGATTAATAATACTAAATCCCAAAACCCTTGGATTTTAGACTACAGAGATGAAGAAGCAGACCTTGTTAATAATCTCTGTAGTTTTAAGTGACAGTCAGCTCCTACTCTCTTGATAAGAGACTGTCGAACGGCAGAGTAGAATCCCAAGGTAAGTGTGAAATATTTAGCCTGTATTAGCGTTATCATCTTAGTCCTGTCAGAAACATATGTACCCATCCACCCAGTCAACTCTGACAGTGTCATGCCTGATGGCTTGTCTTAATTCCAAACTATCCAAACTATCAATGCCCTTTAAAGAATAATTGATCATGTTTGAAGTCAAGATGGGATGTCAGCTAAGCAGGAGAGGCCCAGACACTCAGAGCTGTCAATAACCGTAGCCCACATCCCTGCTTGCCTTCTCAAATGACCTGCCTTAAATTCATGCAGTGACACTGTTTAGAGGTGTGAACTCATGTACATTAACATTCACCACCAAACAAACCCAGAGTATCCAGATCCCTGTAGTAGTACTGCCTGACACATTGGACCAGGGACTAGGGACCAGGGACCAGAGATCAGAGATCAGGGACCAGGGACCAGGGACAAGAGACCAGAGACCAGAGACCAGAGACCAGAGACCAGAGACCAGAGACCAGAGACCAGAGACCAGAGACCAGGGACCAGGGACCAGGGACCAGGGACCAGAGACCAGAGACTAGGGACCAGAGACTAGGGACCAGAGACCAGAGACCAGGGACCAGAGACCAGGGACCAGGGACCAGAGACCAGGGACCAGAGACTAGGGACCAGAGACTAGGGACCAGAGACTAGGGACCAGAGACCAGAGACCAGGGACCAGAGACCAGGGACCAGAGACCAGAGACCAGGGCCTAGGGACCAGGTCCCTGTAGTAGTACTGCCTGACACATTGGACCAGGGACCAGGGACCAGGGCCCAGGGACGAGGGACCAGGGACCAGGGACCAGGGACCAGGGACCAGGGACCAGGGACCAGATCCCTGTAGTAGTACTGCCTGACACATTGGACAAGGGACTAGGGACCAGAGACCAGAGACCAGAGACCAGAGACCAGAGACCAGGGACCAGAGACCAGAGACCAGAGACCAGGGACCAGGGACCAGGGACCAGATCCCTGTAGTAGTACTGCTTGACACATTGGACCAGTGACCAGGGACCAGAGACCAGAGACCAGAGACCAGGGACCAGAGACCAGAGACCAGAGACCAGGGACCAGGGACCAGAGACCAGAGACCAGAGACCAGAGACCAGAGACCAGAGACCAGAGACCAGGGACCAGGGACCAGAGACCAGAGACCAGAGACCAGAGACCAGGGACCAGGGACCAGGGACTAGGGACCAGAGACCAGAGACCAGGGACCAGGGACCAGGGATCAGAGACCAGAGACCAGAGACCAGAGACCAGAGACCAGGGACCAGGGACCAGAGACCAGGGACCAGGGACCAGGGACCAGAGACCAGAGACCAGAGACCAGAGACCAGGGACCAGGGACCAGAGACCAGAGACCAGAGACCAGAGACCAGGGACCAGAGACCAGAGACCAGGGACCAGGGACCAGAGACCAGAGACCAGAGACCAGGGACCAGGGACCAGGGACAAGAAGGGACCAGGGACTAGGGACCAGGGACAAGATCCCTGTAGTAGTACTGCCTGACACATTGGACCAGGGACTAGGGACCAGAGACCAGAGACCAGAGACCAGATCCCTGTAGTAGTACTGCCTGACACATTGGACCAGGGACCAGGGACCAGAGACCAGAGACTAGAGACCAGGGACCAGGGACCAGAGACTAGGGACCAGGGACTAGGGACCAGGGACCAGGGACCAGGGACCAGAGACTAGGGACCAGGGACTAGGGACCAGGGACCAGAGACCAGAGACCAGAGACCAGAGACCAGAGACCAGAGACCAGGGACCAGGGACCAGAGACCAGAGACCAGAGACCAGAGACCAGAGACCAGGGACTAGGGACCAGAGATGCGAGACAAGAGACCAGGGACCAGGGGCCAGGGACCAGGGACCCAAGACCAGAGACCAGGGACTAGGGACCAGGGAGCAGAGACCAGAGACCAGAGACCAGAGACCAGGGACCAGGGACCAGAGACCAGGGACCAGAGACCAGAGACCAGAGACCAGGGACCAGAGACCAGGGACTAGGGACCAGAGATGCGAGACAAGAGACCAGGGACCAGGGGCCAGGGACCAGGGACCCAAGACCAGAGACCAGGGACTAGGGACCAGGGACCAGGGACCAGATCCCTGTAGTAGTACTGCCTGACACATTGGACCAGGGACCAGGGACCAGGGACCAGAGACCAGAGACCAGAGACCAGAGACCAGAGACCAGAGACCAGAGACCAGAGACCAGAGACCAGGGACCAGGGACCAGGGACCAGAGACCAGAGACTAGGGACCAGAGACTAAGGACCAGAGACCAGGGACCAGGGACCAGGGACCAGGGACCAGAGACCAGGGACCAGAGACTAGGGACCAGAGACTAGGGACCAGAGACTAGGGACCAGAGACCAGAGACCAGGGACCAGAGACCAGGGACCAGAGACCAGAGACCAGGGACCAGAGACCAGAGACCAGGGCCTAGGGACCAGGTCCCTGTAGTAGTACTGCCTGACACATTGGACCAGGGACCAGGGACCAGGGCCCAGGGACGAGGGACCAGGGACCAGGGACCAGGGACCAGATCCCTGTAGTAGTACTGCCTGACACATTGGACAAGGGACTAGGGACCAGAGACCAGAGACCAGAGACCAGGGACCAGAGACCAGAGACCAGAGACCAGGGACCAGGGACCAGGGACCAGATCCCTGTAGTAGTACTGCTTGACACATTGGACCAGTGACCAGGGACCAGAGACCAGAGACCAGAGACCAGAGACCAGGGACCAGAGACCAGAGACCAGAGACCAGGGACCAGGGACCAGAGACCAGAGACCAGAGACCAGAGACCAGAGACCAGAGACCAGGGACCAGGGACCAGAGACCAGAGACCAGAGACCAGAGACCAGAGACCAGAGACCAGGGACAAGGGACTAGGGACCAGAGACCAGATACCAGAGACCAGGGACCAGGGACCAGGGACTAGGGACCAGAGACCAGAGACCAGAGACCAGAGACCAGAGACCAGAGACCAGAGACCAGAGACCAGGGACCAGAGACCAGAGACCAGAGACCAGGGACCAGGGACCAGAGACCAGAGACCAGAGACCAGAGACCAGAGACCAGGGACCAGAGACCAGAGACCAGGGACCAGAGACCAGAGACCAGAGACCAGGGACCAGAGACCAGAGACCAGAGACCAGAGACCAGGGACCAGGGACAAGGGACAAGGGACCAGGGACTAGGGACCAGGGACAAGATCCCTGTAGTAGTACTGCCTGACACATTGGACCAGGGACTAGGGACCAGAGACCAGAGACCAGAGACCAGGGACCAGGGACCAAGGACCAGGGACCAGGGACCAGGGACCAGGGACCAGGGACAAGGGACCAGGGATCAGGGACCAGGGACTAGGGACTAGGGACTAGGGACTAGGGACCAGGGACCAGAGACCAGAGACCAGGGACCAGGGACCAGGGACCAGAGACCAGAGACCAGAAACCAGAAACCAGGGGAGATCCACTGTGGAGGAGGAACAACATGACAAAACAGCACGCTCGCTGTCTCACTCTCTCTCTTCTCTCTCTCACTCTCTCTTCTCTCTCTCCTCTCTCTCTCTCCCTATCTCTCTCTCTCTGACTGCCTGCCTCTCTCTCAGTCATGCATTCACAGTAGAAGATATAATACAAGATTAACATCTTGAATTCTGACACTGTTGGGGCTGTCATTTTGTTTGCATTGAGGTCAAAGCTGAGCATCAACTGACCAGAGGCACTGTCACTCTAACAGACCTGTGACATCTATAAAGAGACATCTTCATATGACCTACCCAGACATCACTAACTGTACAGTAGCCTAATCTGAGGGAACACACAGAATTCAACCCATCTATTTATAGCAGCTTGTGCATGTCAAAACGGGGACATGACTTACATACAATGACTAGAACAAGCATGTGATTTGCTGCTGCAGCTTCTACCAGGGCTGTGGGCTACTGTATTCACGATCCAGCACACCACCAGAGAATGATCCCAATGCCCTCTAAACATGGAGGTTAACTGGTGATCATGAGGCTAAGGACCGGTCAAGCCTGCTGTCAAGACTTACTGTTTTTATTTCTCTATACTACTCATAGCCTCCCAACACCATTGGTCTTTTTCCTCTCTCACTCTCTCTCTCTCTAGTTTCCTCTCTCTCTCTCTCTCTCTTGAGATTTTTCTCTTTTTCACTCTCTCTCTCTCTCTCTAGTTTCCTCTCTCACTCTCTCTCTCTAGTTTCCTCTCTCACTCTCTCTCTCTAGTATCCTCTCTCACTCTCTCTCTCTTGTTTCCCCTCTCTCTCTCTCTCTCTCTCTCTCTCTCTCTCTCTCTCTCTCTCTCTCTCTCTCTCTCTCTCTCTCTCTCTCTCTCTCTCTCTCCCCCTCTCTCTCTCTCTCTCTCTCTCTCTCTTGTTTCCTCTCTCTCTTCCTCTCTCTATTTCTCTCTCTCTTTTTTCCTCTCTCACTCTCTCTCTAGTTTCCTCTCTCTCTCTCTCTCTAGTTTCCTCTCTCACTCTCTCTCTCTAGTTTCCTCTCTGACTCTCTCTCTCTAGTATCCTCTCTCACTCTCTCTCTCTTGTTTCCCCTCTCTCTCTCTCTCTCTCTCTCTCTCTCTCTCTCTCTCTCTCTCTCTCTCTCTCTATTTTCCTCTCTCACTCTCTCTCTCTAGTATCTTCTCTCACTCTCTCTCTAGTTTCCTCTCTCTCTCTCTCTCTCTCTCTCTCTAGTTTCCTCTCTCTCTCTCTCTTTTTTCCACTCTCTCTCTAATTGTTCATCCATTCCTCATTTTAAAAACTGCATCCAGGGTTGGCATCACAGTGCCATGCACTTTTAAGGAGCTGTGACTGCCTGTTTCTCTGTGTATTAATATGAATACTGTGGCTGCCTGATTCCCTGTGTGTTAATCTTAATGTTGTGGCTGCCTGATTCCCTGTGTGTTAATCTGAATGCTGTGGCAGCCTGTTTCCCTGTGTGTTAATATGAATGCTGTGACTGCCTGATTCCCTGTGTGTTAATATGAATGCTGTGACTGCCTGATTCCCTGTGTGTTAATATGAATGCTGTGGCTGCCTGATTCCCTGTGTGTTAATATGAATGCTGTGACTGCCTGATTCCCTGTGTATTAATATGAATACTGTGGCTGCCTGATTCCCTGTGTGTTAATATGAATGCTGTGACTGCCTGATTCCCTGTGTGTTAACCTGAATACTGTGGCTGCCTGATTCCCTGTGTGTTAATCTGAATGCTGTGGCTGCCTGATTCCCTGTGTGTTAATCTGAATGCTGTGGCAGCCTGATTCCCTGTGTGTTAATCTGAATACTGTGGCTGCCTGATTCCCTGTGTGTTAATATGAATGCTGTGGCAGCCTGATTCCCTGTGTGTTAATCTGAATGTTGTGGCTGCCTGATTCCCTGTGTGTTAATATGAATGTTGTGGCTGCCTGATTCCCTGTGTGTTAATCTGAATGTTGTGGCTGCCTGATTCCCTGTGTGTTAATATGAATGTTGTGGCTGCCTGATTCCCTGTGTGTTAATCTGAATACTGTGGCTGCCTGATTCCCTGTGTGTTAACCTGAATGCTGTGGCTGCCTGATTCCCTGTGTGTTAATCTGAATGCTGTGGCTGCCTGATTCCCTGTGTGTTAATCTGAATGCTGTGGCTGCCTGATTCCCTGTGTGTTAATCTGAATGCTGTGGCTGCCTGATTCCCTGTGTGTTAATCTGAATGCTGTGGCTGCCCTGATTCCCTGTGTGTTAATATGAATGCTGTGACTGCCTGATTCCCTGTGTGTTAATCTGAATACTGTGGCTGCCTGATTCCCTGTGTGTTAATATGAATGCTGTGGCTGCCTGATTCCCTGTGTGTTAATCTGAATACTGTGGCTGCCTGATTCCCTGTGTGTTAATCTGAATACTGTGGCTGCCTGATTCCCTGTGTGTTAATCTGAATGCTGTGGCTGCCTGATTCCCTGTGTGTTAATCTGAATGCTGTGGCTGCCTGATTCCCTGTGTGTTAATATGAATACTGTGGCTGCCTGATTCCCTGTGTGTTAATCTGAATACTGTGGCTGCCTGATTCCCTGTGTGTTAATCTGAATACTGTGGCTGCCTGATTCCCTGTGTGGTAATCTGAATGCTGTGGCTGCCTGATTCCCTGTGTGTTAATCTGAATGCTGTGGCTGCCTGATTCCCTGTGTGTTAATCTGAATGCTGTGGCTGCCTGATTCCCTGTGTGTTAATCTGAATGCTGTGGCTGCCTGATTCCCTGTGTGTTAATCTGAATACTGTGGCTGCCTGATTCCCTGTGTGTTAATCTGAATGCTGTGGCTGCCTGATTCCCTGTGTGTTAATCTGAATGCTGTGGCTGCCTGATTCCCTGTGTGTTAATCTGAATACTGTGGCTGCCTGATTCCCTGTGTGTTAATCTGAATCCTGTGGCTGCCTGATTCCCTGTGTGTTAATCTGAATGCTGTGGCTGCCTGATTCCCTGTGTATTAATATGAATACTGTGGCTGCCCTGAGGCTAAGGCTGAGTGTTGATAAGGAGATGAATCCCTGAAGAGCCCCTCTCTCGTTGCTCTGCAACCAGCCAAACAGGGCGAGGAGAGAAATTAAAGCTTGCCACTCTTCCTTTCCACTGTCCCTGTGACAGCTCTGTCATTGATAATGTGCCATCGCCTGCCCTCACGGCACATCCCTAATCCATGGCCACTGGTAAAGACTCATTTATCAAGAAATGAAGAGGGCTCGTCTCGTCTCTCCACCACTCTCTCCCCTCTCGCCTCTTAACCCTCCCTTCTGGTCTGGTTGGTCTTCTAAAGTTGTCTTCGTAGGATGGTGACAAGCAGAGTGATTATCGATGAAACATTATTAAACATCACCTCGGGGTGTTTTCTCTTTCTGACAAAGCCCTCATCAGTCACTTGGGTGGATGTCAATCAAGCAGATCAAAAAAAAAAAAACTTATAGGTCACATGTGTGGATATATCAATCAAACATATCCCTGTGCTGGATTTGGTTCGAGGAAATTACCTTGATTATGTGGCTCCTCTTCATGGGCCTGGGAGAGACTGTGGGGCTTCACAGGGCTGCTCGGAGGGAGGGAGGGAGGGAGGGAGGGAGGGAGGGAGGGAGGGAGGGAGGGAGGGAGGGAGGGAGGTTGAGTATTCAGTAGAGATAAAGGAGGGGCTATAGACTATTCAGTAGTAATAAAGGAGGGGCTATAGTCTATTCAGTAGTGATAAAGGAGGGGCTATAGTCTATTCAGTAGAGATAAAGGAGGGGCTATAGTCTATTCAGTGGTAATAAAGGAGGGGCTATAGTCTATTCAGTAGTGATAAAGGAGGGGCTATAGTCTATTCAGTAGAGATAAAGGAGGGGCTATAGTCTATTCAGTGGTAATAAAGGACGGGCTATAGTCTATTCAGTAGTGATAAAGGAGGGGCTATAGTCTATTCAGTAGTGATAAAGGAGGGGCTATAGTCTATTCATTAGTGATAAAGGAGGGGCTATAGTCTATTCAGTAGAGATAAAGGAGGGGCTATAGTCTAATCAGTAGTGATAAAGGAGGGGCTATAGTCTATTTAGTAGTGATAAAGGTGGGGCTATAGTCTATTCAGTAGAGATAAAGGAGGGGCTATAGTCTATTTAGTAGTGATAAAGGAGGGGCTATAGTCTATTCAGTAGTGATAAAGGAGGGGCTATAGTCTATTCAGTAGTGATAAAGGAGGGGCTATAGTCTATTCAGTAGTGATAAAGGAGGGGCTATAGTCTATTCAGTAGTGATAAAGGAGGGGCTATAGTCTATTCAGTAGTGATAAAGGAGGGGCTATAGTCTATTCAGTAGTAATAAAGGAGGGGCTATAGTCTATTCAGTAGAGATAAAGGAGGGGCTATAGTCTATTCAGTAGTAATAAAGGAGGGGCTATAGTCTATTCAGTAGTGATAAAGGAGGGGCTATAGTCTATTCAGTAGTAATAAAGGAGGGGCTATAGTCTATTCAGTAGAGATAAAGGAGGGGCTATAGTCTATTCAGTAGTAATAAAGGAGGGGCTATAGTCTAATCAGTAGTGAGGAAACTACATGACATGTTTTCTACCAAAAAATATCTGTGACACAAAATAAGTTCAAAATGTTGTTTTAAAAAAACAGCCATCATTATTTATTTGTATTTATTTATTTAACTTTTATTTAACTAGGCAAGTCAATTAAGGACAAATTCTTACATCTGACGGCCTACCCTGGCCAAACCCTCACCTAACCCGGACGACGCTGGGCCAATTGTGCGCCGCCCTACGGGACTCCCAATCACGTCCGGTTGTGATACAGCCTGGAATCAAACCAGGGTCTGTAGTGACGCCTCTAACACTGAGATGCAGTTTCTCAGACCGCTGCGCCACTCGTGAGCCCTAGTTACTATTACTATTATACCACAGTACTAAATAGATGATGCCTGTACGTATGACGCTTGTGCCACGGTAATATCATTTACCACTATTTCACTGTTATTATTGACAGTTTTATGACTTCAAGAGCATCATGACAAACATCACACATCAAGAGAGAAAGAGAGCGGTTTAGGGTGTGGATCACACGTCAAGAGAGAAAGAGAGCGGTTTAGGGTGTGGATCACACGTCAAGAGAGAAAGAGAGCGGTTTAGGGTGTGAATCACACGTCAAGAGAGAAAGAGAGCGGTTTAGGGTGTGGATCACACTTCAAGAGAGAAAGAGAGCGGTTTAGGGTTTTGGATTGGCTGAGGAGGAGTTGTTTCAACCTCCAAGCCTAGCCAATCCTAGCCAGGCATTTAGTCTGGGGTGAAGAGACCAACACAGTGAGTTTGACTGGGGAAAAGAACAGCCGCAGCCTGCTGCTAACACAACAGCCATGCAGTGTGTAGCCTAGCGCTGAAACCAAAGCCTTGAGGAAGGAACAGCCGTAGCCTGCTGCTAACACAACAGCCATGCAGTGTGTAGCCTAGCGCTGAAACCAAAGCCTTGAGGAAGGAACAGCCATAGCATACTGCTAACACTATAGCCATGCAGTGTGTAGCCTAGCGCTGAAACCAAAACATAGAAGAAGGAACAGCCGTAGCCTGCTGCTAACATGAATAGCCATGCATCGTGTAGCCTAGCGCTGAAACCAAAGCCTTGAGGAAGGAACAGCCATAGCATACTGCTAATACGACAGCCATGCATCGTGTAGCCTAGCGCTGAAACCAAACCTCCTAATGTGGTTTTCCTCAGTTAAATTGATTCATGCATTTGGAAGAGAACATTATCTAATGAATTTACTCTGAATAGAAAGCAATTAAAGAGCCACATCGGCCTGATTAACCCCAAAGTCACCCAACAGACACAATTTATGCACACTTTTAAAATGATTTTCAAGAAGAGCAAGAAAAGTAGAACAGATTGGCTGTGTTTTTGCCCTTCTACTAATCCATACAAATTAATGAACAAAAAGTTAATTTCTGTGATGACCCTATTCTACTTAAACCCTGGATTATGCTGTTTGGTAATATGGTTTATGTCACAATGTTAAAGACTATTCAGGCTTTTTTTTTATTTTTTCAATAAACCGATTACCTTACTCTACTGTTGCCCGATGAAGAAGTCTTAAGATCAAGCTAACCTGTCTTCTAACATCCCAACAAACTAATCTATCGTTATAAACAGCATTAGCATAGAAACACACGAACCGTCCAAGATGCTTCACCTTTTCTCTCATCTATAAAGTTGTTATTGTACTGGACGGACCTGATAGTAATGAAATTGCTCTTATTATTTAATTAATAAGCTGCTTCTCTTTGTGTTATGACCTATATTAATCAACTTGTGTTAATAGTTCATCCTCTGTATGAAAAAAATTGATTTTAATTTTTAATTGAGTTGAGACACTTCCCTGTTTAAATAAACATTTTTTTTCCTCTCTCTTCTCTCTTGAAAAGCGTTACGTGTGTTATAATGAGAAGCCAGGATATGAACTTCTACAACTCTGCTGTGATTGGTCACACAGCATAGTGCTGTTTATGACAGTACATTTAGTTACCTAGTAACGCAGTAGAAGGGCCCTCCAGCCAGCATAAGTGACTGTGGTTACTAGTCTCCACCACTGTGCAGCTTACCTGTATGTGGATGTTGATGATGCGTGTTCTGTGTTGGTTGTGATTGGATAAGAGCAGCTTCTTCAGAGTCCTATATAATAACATGTGATTGTATGGTTCTGTCTCTGTATAACATTGTCTCTACAGCTTACTGATCCTATAGAATGTGAATGATGATGATCAGTGTCTCCACCAGAGATTCCAACCAACCTGTTTTGCCTTGCCAGCCATCCAGAGATAACCATTGCCTTGCCATCCACAGATAACCATGGCCTTGCCAGCCATCCACAGATAACCATGGCCTTGCCATCCACAGATAACCATGGCCTTGCCATCCACAGATAACCATAGCCTTGCCATCCATCCACAGATAACCATGGCCTTGCCATCCAGAGATAACCATGGCCTTGCCAGCCATCCACAGATAACCATAGCCTTGCCAGCCATCCACAGATAACCATGGCCTTGCCAGCCATCCACAGATAACCATGGCCTTGCCATCCAGAGATATCCATGGCCTTGCCATCCATCCACAGATAACCATGGCCTTGCCATCCAGAGATAACCATGGCCTTGCCAGCCATCCACAGATAACCATGGCCTTACCATCCAGAGATAACCATAGCCTTGCCAGCCATCCACAGATAACCATGGCCTTGCCAGCCATCCAGAGATAACCATAGCCTTGCCAGCCATCCAGAGATAACCATGGCCTTGCCAGCCATCCAGAGATAACCATGGCTTTGCCATCCAGAGATAACCATGGCCTTGCCATGCAGAGATAACCATGGCCTTGCCACCCAGAGATAACCATGGTCTTGCCATCCAGAGATAACCATGGCCTTGCCATCCAGAGATAACCATGGCCTTGCCAGTCATCCACAGATAACCATGGCCTTGCCAGTCATCCACAGATAACCATGGCCTTGCCATCCATCCAGAGATAACCAAGCCTTGCCGGTCATCCAGAGATAACCAAGCCTTGCCAGCCATCCACAGATAACCAGGCCTTGCCATCTACAGATAACCATGGCCTTGCCATCTACAGATAACCAAGGCCTTGCCAGCCATCCACAGATAACCAAGGCCTTGCCAGTCATCCACAGATAACCAGGGCCTTGCCATCCACAGATAACCATGGCCTTGCCAGCCATCCACAGATAACCAAGGCCTTGCCATCCACAGATAACCATGGCCTTGCCAGCCATCCACAGATAACCAAGGCCTTGCCATCCAGAGATAACCATGGCCTTGCCATCCACAGATAACCATGGCCTTGCCAGCCATCCAGAGATAACCATGGCCTTGCCAGCCATCCACAGATAACCAAGGCCTTGCCAGTCATCCACAGATAACCATGGCCTTGCCATCCAGAGATAACCATGGCCTTGCCATCCAGAGATAACCATGGCCTTGCCAGCCATCCAGAGATAACCATGGCCTTGCCAGCCATCCACAGATAACCATGGCCTTGTCATCCAGAGATAACCATGGCCTTGCCAGTCATCCACAGATAACCATGGCCTTGCCAGCCATCCAGAGATAACCATGGCCTTGCCATCCAGAGATAACCATGGCCTTGCCATCCAGAGATAACCATGGCCTTGCCAGTCATCCACAGATAACCATGGCCTTGCCAGCCATCCAGAGATAACCATGGCCTTGCCATCCAGAGATAACCATGGCCTTGCCATCCAGAGATAACCATGGCCTTGCCATCCAGAGATGACCATGGCCTTGCCAGCCATCCAGAGATAACCATGGCCTTGCCAGCCAGAGATAACCAAGGCCTTGCCAGCCATCCACAGATAACCAGGCCTTGCCAGCCATCCAGAGATAACCATGGCCTTGCCAGCCATCCACAGATAACCAAGGCCTTGCCATCCACAGATAACCAAGGCCTTGCCAGTCATCCACAGATGTGTGTCTCTGTATTGACCACCGCGGTGCTCAACATGCTTCAGATAGTCGTCCAAACCTCCACAGACGTTTCCCTTCCATCCTCTCAGACACAAAGGATCTAGATTCCTCCTCACTGTTGGACGTAAACTGACCATTATCAATAACCATGTGGGTTGTGTTTTTTCCACCACCCATGGTCCTTGATAAAGTTGTTGCATCGTGTACCCGAGTGTCAGGCCTGTCAGTGTAGTGCTGAACCATTTGACCAGAAGGAGAGAGAAAAGCACAGGGGGAACTATTGATTAAAGCTTCTCCGTGTCACTTGTTCACCAGGATTTAGGTATTGATGAGCCAGGGAATGAAAACAAGCTTCGTCCCATGTGGGGCTGCCGCTTACGAAGAAGAGTCAAAATGCAAAGTTGGAGAAAATATTCAGCCTCAAGTCTCAATCCGAGGGATTCCACCATCGATTGGAATGCATCTTCATGCTTCCCCTCCTCATCCTCTCCCTCGCCATCTTTCTTTCTGTCTGTCTCTCTCTCTCTCTCTCTCTCTCTCTCTCTCCTCTCTCTCTCTCGCTCTCTCTCTCTCTCTCTCTCTCTCTCTCTCTCTCTCCTCTCTCCTCTCTCTCTCTCTCTCTCTTTCTTTCTCTCTCTCCCTCTCTCTCTCTCTGTCTCTCTCTCTCTCTCACACTTTTTCTCCCTCTCTCTCTCTTTCTCCATCTCTCTCTCTCTCTCTTTCTCCCTCTCTCTCTCTCTCTCTCTCTCTCGCTCTCTCTCTCTCACACACACACTTTTTCTCCCTCTATCTCTTGTTCTCCCTCTCTTTGTCTGTCTCTCTCTGTCACTGTCCCTCAGTCTTTCTCGCCCCCCCCCTTTATTTCTGCCATCATAGAGACAAATCGGTGATGTTTGGAAGTTTTATATCGTCTCCTTTGTAATGGCGACGGTGTAAAGTGATGGATTTGTGCGTCGGCTAAATTAGATTTCACAGCAAGTGCGTTCCTCTGTCTCCGTAAAGCCCTCCTGCCAAAGTCGTGATTATTAATAACAATAATTGAATTTGGAGGTGTGAATGTGAAAGGCGGAAGAGAGAGTACCTTGCCTGTCGGTTTTGTAAATCAGTTGAGTCTTGAGAACCAGGCCTGATATTGGAAATTCAACTGGATAATGTTTCAATTGTCATGGATGGCAGTCTGTGATGTATGATATTAGAGGACTCACAACTCAATTATATCTCTGTTGCTCATAAGATACTCGAGTCAATATAGAAAATACATTGAAACTACTCGCCTAAAACTGCTCCCTTTAACAAGACGCTGCGTTCTCTTGCTCGCAAGACAGTCACCTTGTATTGTGTAATGTGTTTAAGAATGACTACTTGGCTAAAATCACAATGGATATGTTAAATGTTCATGTTTAGAATATACATTTTCCCCTTTTAACTGTTAAACTGAGACGATGTGTCTGCTTGTGGAAATGCAGAAAAAACGACTAACTTCCGTGACCCGACTATATTGTAACACTGTAGTACTTCATGTCCCATTCAGGTGCTAGTAATATCACTGTAGTACTTCATGTCCCATTCAGGTGCTAGTAATATCACTGTAGTACTTTATGTCCCATTCAGGTGCTACTAATATCACTGTAGTACTTCATGTCCCATTCAGGTGCTAGTAATATCACTGTAGTACTTCATGTCCCATTCAGGTGCTAGTAATATCACTGTAGTACTTCATGTCCCATTCAGGTACTAGTAATATCACAGTAGTACTTCATGTCCCATTTATGTACTAGTAATATCACTGTAGTACTTCATGTCCCATTCAGGTGCTAGTAATATCACTGTAGTACTTCATGTCCCATTCAGGTACTAGTAATATCACTGTAGTACTTCATGTCCCATTCAGGTACTAGTAATATCACAGGAGTACTTCATGTCCCATTCAGGTGCTAGTAATATCACAGTAGTACTTCATGTCTCATTCAGGTACTACTAATATCACTGTAGTACTTCCTGTCCCATTCAGGTGCTAGTAATATCACTGTAGTACTTCCTGTCCCATTCAGGTGCTAGTAATATCACTGCAGTACTTCATGTCCCATTTAGGTGCTAGTAATATCACTGCAGTACTTCATGTCCCATTCAGGTACTAGTAATATCACTGTAGTACTTCATGTCCCATTCAGGTACTAGTAATATCACTGTAGTACTTCATGTCCCATTCAGGTACTAGTAATATCACTGTAGTACATCATGTCCCATTTATGTACTAGTAATATCACTGTAGTACTTCATGTCCTATTCAGGTACTAGTAATATCACTGTATTACTTCATGTCCCATTTATGTACTAGTAATATCACTGTAGTACTTCATGTCCCATTCATGCTCTTAATTAGAGGAGAACGCAAAACACCTGCCTCTAATTAAGAGCCATACCAGGCAACCAAAACCAACATAGAAACAGATAACATAGACTGCCCACCCCAAAACTAACGCCCTGACCAATTACACATACAAAAACAACATAAAACTGGTCAGGACCGTTACAATACCGAACAATAAAATACAGCAACACGAATGGAATACAACAGGCCTACATGGTGGCAGCACAATATAAACAGGAAATACAACAGGCCTACTTGGTGGCAGCACAATATAAACAGGAAATACAACAGGCCTACATGGTGGCAGCACAATATAAACAGGAAATACAACAGGCCTACATGGTGGCAGCACAATATAAACAGGAAATACAACAGGCC
>NW_026600349.1:360000-367931 GCF_029448725.1 Salvelinus fontinalis | reverse complement strand
GTTGTGGAAGAGAGGGGCATTTGGTGCGCAGTTGTCCGAGAATGAGCGCGCTGAGACCGGTAGTAGTTATAGTGCTGGTGCAAATAACGCACCACCGCGAAGGGATGAAAATGCTAAGGGTGCAGGGGAAGGGAGAAGGTGGGCAGATGTGGTTGGAAAAGTAGGAGAAGAAGGCATTGTGGATAAGGTGGAAATTGTGGTAGATCAGAAAAAAGAGGGAGGGGAAACAGGTGGTGAGATTGCGACTGCAGTCGCTGAGGTGGTGCTGGAGAATGAAATTGGAGGGCAAGAGGAGGTCGAAATTATGGAAAAAGAAGCAGATGTGTTCAAAATACCGAGGAGTAAAAGGAAGAATGTAAGGGGGGGTGAAGGGTCTAGTTCTAAGAGAAAGGTAGAGAGTGATAAATCAGTTGAAGATGAACAAGTGGTAGAGATGGGGGATTTTTCGTCTGGGGAGGACAGCGAGAGTGAGTCATCTGACGCGTCACAACAGTATAGCGAGATAAATGGGGTGGAAGGGAGATATGGAATTGAGAAGATACGTCAATTTCTGAAGTTGACAAAAGGGAAGAAATATATGCAGGATTACAATGTCAATGATTTTTTCCCTGAAAGTGAATTGTTTATTGAATCAGCAAAGTTTCTGATGTCAAAAATTACAGGAGGAGGGTTGAAAAGCCCTGAAATTGCTAGACTCAAGAAAGTGGTCACGAGAGTGATAAGTGATGTAAATTCGAAAGAAAATGAAAGAGTTTAGTTTCAGTTTTAACTCTGTAAAGAGATGGGGTGGCTGTATCATCTTCTGTATTTTTATTTCATCCATGAGCAGTTTTAAGATTTCTTCTTTAAACGTAAATGGGGGAAGAGATGGTAAAAAAAGAGCCATGGTGTATGAGTTAATTAGTGGAAAGGGAAGTGACATAACTTTTCTACAAGAAACGCATAGTAATTTGGAAAATGAAGTTATGTGGCAACAGGAGTGGGGGGGACAGTGGTGTGTAGTCATAAAAACTCAAAAAGTGGGGGTGTGGCTATTTTGTTCTCAAAAGGGTTTTTGCCTTTGTCTTATGAGGTTGAGGAGATAGTTGAGGGGAGGTTATTAAAAGTCAGAGCAAGGTATGAAAACATCAATATGTGTCTGATAAATGTATATGCCCCAGTGGTGACAGTTGAGAGGGTATGTTTTTTAGAGAGATTATCAAATACCATTGAGAAATGTAATAAAGAGGATTATTTATTTATTGCTGGGGATTTCAACTGCACAGTCAGCGATTTAGATAGAAATCACCAAGAACCTCATATAGCCTCAAGGACTTTTTTAAAACGCCTCATTGTAACAAATGAATTGTGTGATATTTGGCGGAGTCAGAATGGAGGCACAAGGCAGTATACATGGGCGCATGTGAGAGAGAACACCATCTCTATGGCCAGGTTAGATAGGTTTTATTGTTTTGAGCATCAATCTCAGGTTTGTAAATCAAGTGTGATAACCCCAGTGGGATTTTCTGATCATTGTTTAATAACAGAGGTGGTGTTCATTAATGATGTAAAACCCAAAAGCGCATACTGGCATTTTAATATAACTTTATTGAGTGATGCTCACTTCAGGAAATGTTTTTGTTTTTTCTGGGAGAGGTGGAGGTCTCAAAAGGACAGTTTTGTATCAATTCAACAGTGGTGGGATATAGGGAAAATCCAGATTCAACAATTCTGTAAGCAATACACGAGGAATGTCACCAAGGATATCACCAGATCAATGAAAACCTTAGAGTTTGAAATAGTGGAACTCATGACGTTGGTTGAGACCACAGGAGATCGAGGCCATACTCAGGCCCTCAAGAGGAGAAAAGCTGCATTGGCAGACCTGCTGGGTATCAGAGCACAGGGGGCATTGGTGAGAAGTAAGTTTCAGGGAATATCTGAAATGGATGCCTCATCCAAGTTTTTCTTTGGTTTAGAGAAAAAGAATGGACAAAGAAAAATTATTCATTGTCTCAAATCAGCTGTTGGACAAGAGCTCACTAGCCCGAGTGAAATTAGAAAGAGGGCAGTAGAGTTTTATGCTGAGCTCTATAAGTGTGAGTACAAAGAGGATAAAACAGTGACACAACAGTTCTTTGATGGGCTCCCAAAGGTGGCTGCAGAAGCGCAGGTTGAGCTGGAGCAACCATTGTCTTTGCAGGAGTTATACACTGCATTAAAAGGCATGGAAAATGGAAGGGCACCAGGCATTGATGGGCTTCCCGTTGACTTTTTTAAGTCTTTTTGGGCTATGTTGGGAGAGGATTGGCTGGCAGTGGTTAATGATAGTTTAACCGGAGGGTTACTACCAATGAGCTGCAGAAGGGCTGTCCTCACCCTACTGCCCAAAAAGGGTGACCCAAGGGAGGTGAAGAACTGGAGGCCGGTGGCTTTATTGTGCACTGATTATAAGATATTGTCAAAGGCTTTGTCCAACAGGCTGAGGGAGGTGATGGGGCAAATCATACATACGGACCAGTCCTACTGTGTTCCTGGCAGGCAGATAGGGGATAACATTTCTCTGATTCGTGATTTTTTGGACGTCTCTAAGGCTATTGGGTTGGATGCTGGTCTAATTTCAATTGATCAGGAAAAGGCATTTGACCGAGTTGAACATAAATATTTATGGCACACGCTTGAGGCGTTTGGGTTCAGCTCGGGTTTTATTGCCATGATAAAGGTGATATATGGTGACATTGAAAGTGTATTGAAAGTTAACGGTGGTTTGGGTGCTCCTTTTAAAGTGTGTAGAGGTATTAGGCAGGGATGTTCGTTGTCAGGGATGTTGTATGCCATTGCTATAGAGCCACTACTAAATAGCATTAGAAGTCGCATTGAAGGGGTGTACCTTTCAGAGGATATTCCTCCTATTCGTCTCTCAGCCTATGCTGATGATGTAGTTGTGTTAGTGAAAAATCAAGCGGAGGTGGATAGTTTGAGTATAATGGTTGATCGTTTTAGGGGAATATCCTCGGCAAAGGTAAATTGGGAAAAGAGTTGTGCTTTACAGATTGGAAAATGGGATGGTGGGATCATGGCTTTGCCAGGGGGGCTAGAATGGTGTAAGGCAGGTTTTAAGTATCTTGGAGTGTACCTAGGAGATGAGGGGACTATGGAAAAAAATTGGAGTGGGGTGGTTGAAATGGTGGAAGGGAGGATGAGGAGATGGCGGTGGTTATTATCTCGTATGTCATATAGGGGGCGCACTATTATAGTTAATAATGTGATTGCTTCTGCCTCTCCACCACTCCTCCCTTTCCTTCACTCCTTCCTGTCCTCCACTTCTCCCTCTCCACCACTCCTCCCTCTCCTCCACTCCTTTCTCTCCTTCACTCCTTCCTCTCCTCCACTCCTCCCGCTCCTCCAATCCTCCCTCTCCTCCATTCCCCTCTCTACTCCACTCCACCCTCTCCTCCACTCCTCCCTCGCCTCCACTCCTTCCTCTCCACCACTCCATCCTCTCCTCCACTCCTTCCTCTCCTCCACTCCTCCCTTTCCTCCATTCCATCCTCTCCTCCACTCCTTCCTCTCCTCCACTCCTCCCTCTCCTCCATTCCTTCCTCTCCTTCACTCCTTCCTCTCCTCCACTACTCTCATTCTCTCTGTACCCCTCCTTCTCCCTCTGTACCCCTCCATCTCTCTCTGTACCCCTCTTTCTCTCTCTGTACCCCTCTTTCTGTCTCTGTTCCTGTCCTTTTCTCTCTGTACCCCTCCTTTTCTCTCTGTACCCCTCGATCTCTCTGTACCCCTCCTTCTCTCTCTGTACCCCTCTTTCTCTCTCTGTTCCATCCTTATCGTTCTGTACCCTTCCTTCTCTCTCTGTACCCCTCCTCTCTCTGTGTACCCCTCCATCCCTCTCTGTACCCCTCTTTCTCTCTGTAACCCTCCATCTTCCTCTTTGCCCCTCCATCTCTCTCTGTACCCCTCCATCTCTCTCTGTAACCCTCCATCTCCATCTCCCTCTGTACCTCTCCATCTCTCTCTGTTCCCCTCCTTCTCCCTCTGTACCCCTCTTTCTCTCTCTGTACCCCCCCTTCTCTCCCTGTACCCCTCCATCTCTCTCTGTACTCGTCCTTCTCTCTATGTACCCCTCCTCTCTCTCTCTATACCCCTCCATCTCTCTCTACCCATCATTCCCTCTATGTACACCCCTTCTCTCTCTGTACCCCTCCTCTCTCTCTCTGTACCCCTCTTTCTCTCTCTGTACCCCTCCATCCCTCTCTGTACCCCTCTTTCTCGCTCTGTACCCCTCCTTCTCTTTATGTACCCCTCCTTCTCTCTCTGTACCCCTCTTTCTCTCTCTTTACCCCTCTTTCTCTCTGTACACCTCCATCGCTCTCTGTACCCCTCTTTCTCTCTGTACCCCTCCTTCTCTCTCTGTACCCCTCCTTCTCTCTTTGTACCCCTCCTTCTCTCTCTCTGTACCACTCCATCTCTCTCTGTACCACTCCATCTCTCTCTGTAACTCTATTTTTTTCTCTCTGTACCCATCTTTCTCTCTCTGTACCCCTCCATCTCTCTCTGTACCCCTTCATCTCTCTCTGTACCCCTCCTCTCTCTGTACCCCTCCTTCTCTCTCTGTACCCCTCCATCTCTCTCTGTACCCCTCTTTCTCTCTCTGTACCCCTCTTTCTGTCTCTGTTCCTGTCCTTTTCTCTCTGTACCCCTAATTTTCTCTCTGTACCCCTCGATCTCTCTGTACCCCTCCTTCTCTCTCTGTACCCCTCTTTCTCTCTCTGTTCCATCCTTATCGTTCTGTACCCTTCCTTCTCTCTCTGTACCCCTACATTTCTCTCTGTACCCCTCTTTCTCTCTCTGTACCCCTCTTTCTGTCTCTGTTCCTGTCCTTATCTCTCTGTACCCCTCCTTCTCTATCTGTAACCCTCCATCTCCCTCTGTACCCCTCCATCTCAATATTTACCCCTCCATCTCTCTCTGCACCCCTCCTTCTCTCTCTGTACCCCTCCATCTCTCTCTGTACCCCTCTTTCTCTCTATGTACCACTCTTTCTCTCTCTGTACCCCTCCTTCTCTCTATGTACCCCTCCTTCTCTCTCTGTACCCCTCCTTATCTCTCTGTACCCCTCCATCTCTCTATGCACCCCTCTTTCTCTCTGTACCCCTCCTTCTCTCTCTGTACCCCCTCTTTCTCTCTCTGTATCCCTCCAGCTCTCTCTCTACCCCTCTTTCTCTCTCTGTACCCCTCATCTCTCTCTGTACCCCTCCTTTCTCTCTGTACCTCTCCTCTCTCTCTGTACCCCTCCTTTCTCTCTGTACCCTTCCTTCTCTCTCTGTACCTCTCCATCTCTCTCTGTACCCCTCTTTCTCTCTGTACCCCCTTTCTCTCTCTGTAACCCTCCATCTCTCTCTGTACTCGTCCTTCTCTCTATGTACCCCTCCTCTCTCTCTCTATACCCCTCCATCTCTCTCTACCCATCATTCCCTCTATGTACACCCCTTCTCTCTCTGTACCCCTCCTCTCTCTCTCTGTACCCCTCTTTCTCTCTCTGTACCCCTCCATCCCTCTCTGTACCCCTCTTTCTCTCTGTACCCCTCCTTCTCTCTCTGTACCCCTCTTTCTCTCTCTTTACCCCTCTTTCTCTCTGTACCCCTCCTTCTCTCTCTGTACCCCTTCATCTCTCTCTGTACCCCTCCTCTCTCTGTACCCCTCCATCTCTCTCTGTACCTCTATTTTTTTCTCTCGGTACCCATCTTTCTCTCTCTGTACCCCTCCATCTCTCTCTGTACCCCTTCATTTCTCTCTGTACCCCTCCTCTCTCTGTACCCCTCCTTCTCTCTCTGTACCCCTCCATCTCTCTCTGTACCCCTCTTTCTCTCTCTGTACCCCTCTTTCTGTCTCTGTTTCTGTCCTTTTCTCTCTGTACCCCTAATTTTCTCTCTGTACCCCTCGATCTCTCTGTACCCCTCCTTCTCTCTCTGTACCCCTCTTTCTCTCTTTCTGTTCCATCCTTATCGTTCTGTACCCTTCCTTCTCTCTCTGTACCCCTCTTTCTCTCTCTGTACCCCTCTTTCTGTCTCTGTTCCTGTCCTTATCTCTCTGTACCCCTCCTTCTCTATCTGTACCCCTCCATCTCTCTCTGTACCTCTATTTTTTTCTCTCGGTACCCATCTTTCTCTCTCTGTACCCCTCCATCTATCTCTGTATCCCTCCTTCTCTCTCTGTACCCCTCCATCTCTCTCTGTACCCCTCTTTCTCGCTCTGTACCCCTCTTTCTGTCTCTGTTCCTGTCCTTTTCTCTCTGTACCCCTCCTTTCTCTCTGTACCCTTCCTTCTCTCTCTGTACCTCTCCATCTCTCTCTGTACCCCTCTTTCTCTCTGTGTTCCCGTCCTTCTCTCTCTGTACCCTTCCTTCTCTCTCTGTACCTCTCCATCTCTCTCTGTACCCCTCCTGTACCCCTCTTTCTCTCTCTGTACCCTTCCTTCTCTCTCTGTACCCCTCCTTCTCTCTCTGTACCCCTCTTTCTCTCTCTGTACCCATTCTTCTCCCTCTGTACCCCTCCTTCTCTCTCTGTGCACCTCCATCTCTCTCTGTACCCCTCCTTCTCTCTCTGTATCCCTCCATCTCTCTCTGTACCCCTCCATCTCTCTCTGTACCCCTCCTCTCTCTCTGTGCACATTCATCTCTCTCTGTACCCCTCTTTCTTTCTCTGTATCCCGCCATCTCTCTCTGTACCCCTCTTTCTCTCTCTGTATCCCGCCATCTCTCTCTGTTCCCCTCCTCTCTCTGTGCACCTCCATCTCTCTCTGTACTCCTCCTTCTCTCTCTGTACCCCTCCATCTCTCTCTGTACCCCTCTTTCTCTCTCTGTACCCCGCCATCTCTCTCTGTACCCCTCCTTCTCTCTCTGTACCCCTCCTTCTCTCTCTGTAGCCCTCTTTCGCTCTCTGTACCCCTCCTTCTCTCTCTGTACCCCTCTTTCTCTCTGTACCCCTCCTTCTCTCTCTGTACCCCTCTTTCTCTCTCTTTACCCCTCTTTCTCTCTGTACCCCTCCTCTCTCTCTGTACCCCTCCTTCTCTCTCTGTACCCCTCCTCTCTCTCTGTACCCCTCCTCTCTCTCTGTACCCCTCCTCTCTCTCTGTACCCCTCCATCTCTCACACCATTAACCATACTGTTAACCATTAACCATACTGTTAACCACTAACCATACTGTTAACCGTTAACCATAATGTTAATCATTAACCATAATGTTAACCATTAACCATACTGTTAACCATTAACCATACTGTTAACCATTAACCATAATGTTAACCATTAACCATACTGTTAACCATTAACCATAATGTTAACCATTAACCATAATGTTAACCATTAACCATACTGTTAACCATTAACCATAATGTTAACCATTAACCATAATGTTAACCATTAACCATAATGTTAACCGTTAACCATACTGTTAACCGTTAACCATAATGTTAACCATTAACCATAATGTTAACCATTAACCATACTGTTAACCATTAACCAAAATGTTAACCATTAACCATACTGTTAACCGTTAACCCAAATGTTAACCGTTAACCATAATGTTAACCATTAACCATACTGTTAACCATTAACCATACTGTTAACCATTAACCATACTGTTAACCATTAACCATAATGTTAACCATTAACCATACTGTTAACCATTAACCAAAATGTTAACCATTAACCATAATGTTAACCATTAACCATACTGTTAACCATTAACCATAATGTTAACCATTAACCAAACTGTTAACCATTAACCATACTGTTAACCATTAACCATACTGTTGGGTTCAGCACCCCTCTCTAAATGACTCATCTTAATTCCCTGCAGATAAATATTCCAGTTTCCCATCTCCTTCTCTAGCTCTCTTTCTCTCTCTCTATCTGTCCATCCCTCAGTCTCTCTTCCTGTAT
>NW_026600349.1:340000-355000 GCF_029448725.1 Salvelinus fontinalis | reverse complement strand
TGAGAAGACTTTAGGTCTTTCGTGACACCTAGATTCTGACCTCTGTGACCTCTGTGCCCTGGGTCTGAGGGGTTAAACAGGGTTTATAAACTGGGTTTAACTGCAGCTTGTCCTGGAAGGGCGGAGGCTGAACCACGCTGGAACAACACTTTGTGTTCATCACAGCTTCTTCAACATGGTCTACACTACTACTTCACTATTATGTCAGCACTTTCCATGGCTAGTCTGAATCTTATTGTTTGGAATGTGTTGCTTTCCAAGGATGCGTCTGGGAATGGAGTGCTCAGGGCTCAGACCTTTGGGGGGGGCAGCTGCTCAAAATGAAAAAAGGGCAGCCCACCCCCCATTGCTTACACTATAAGCAAGCTAGTGCCAGTGACTCCTAGGTCTAGGGAAGACGAGAGATTATTGACATCGGGAAAAGAGTGGCTATCAGCTGATCATGGCGAATGATGATGTAAATCTGCTCACTATGCTGTCGAAACAAATGTTTTTACTCGTTTTGAGTTTGTCCTGCTTCTGATATCTGCCTCTTTCTAACAAGCAGTTTGCCCTGCTTCTGATATCTGCCTCTTTCTAACCAGCAGTTTGTCCTGCTTCTGATATCTGCCTCTTTCTAACAAGCAGTTTATCCTGCTTCTGATATCTGCCTCTTTCTAACAAGCAGTTTGTCCTGCTTCTGATATCTGCCTCTTTCTAACCAGTAGTTTGTCCTGCTTCTGATATCTGCCTCTTTCTAACCAGCAGTTTGTCCTGCTTCTGATATCTGCCTCTTTCTAACAAGCAGTTTGTCCTGCTTCTGATATCTGCCTCTTGCTAACAAGCAGTTTGTCCTGCTTCTGATATCTGCCTCTTGCTAACAAGTAGTTTGTCCTGCTTCTGATATCTGCCTCATTCTAACAAGCAGTTTGTCCTGCTTCTCATACCTGCCTCTTTCTAACCAGCAGTTTGTCCTGCTTCTGATATCTGCCTCTTTCTAACAAGCAGTTTGTCCTGCTTCTGATATCTGCCTCTTGCTAACCAGCAGTTTGTCCTGCTTCTGATATCTGCCTCTTTCTAACAAGCAGTTTGTCCTGCTTCTGATATCTTCCTCTTTCTAGCAAGCAGTTTGTCCTGCTTCTGATATCTGCCTCTTTCTAACCAGTAGTTTGTCCTGCTTCTGATATATGCCTCTTTCTAACAAGCAGTTTGTCCTGCTTCTGATATCTGCCTCTTTCTAACAAGCAGTTTGTCCTGCTTCTGATATCTGCCTCTTGCTAACAAGCAGTTTGTCCTGCTTCTGATATCTGCCTCTTGCTAACAAGCAGTTTGTCCTGCTTCTGATATCTGCCTCATTCTAACAAGCAGTTTGTCCTGCTTCTGATATCTGCCTCTTTCTAACAAGCAGTTTGTCCTGCTTCTGATATCTGCCTCTTTCTAACAAGCAGTTTATCCTGCTTCTGATATCTGCCTCTTTCTAACAAGCAGTTTGTCCTGCTTCTGATATCTTCCTCTTTCTAACAAGCAGTTGTCCTGCTTCTGATATCTGCCTCTTTCTAACAAGCAGTTTGTCCTGCTTCTCATACCTGCCTCTTTCTAACCAGCAGTTTGTCCTGCTTCTGATATCTGCCTCTTTCTAACAAGCAGTTTGTCCTGCTTCTGATATCTGCCTCTTGCTAACCAGCAGTTTGTCCTGCTTCTGATATCTGCCTCTTTCTAACAAGCAGTTTGTCCTGCTTCTGATATCTTCCTCTTTCTAGCAAGCAGTTTGTCCTGCTTCTGATATCTGCCTCTTTCTAACAAGCAGTTTGTCCTGCTTCTGATATATGCCTCTTTCTAACAAGCAGTTTGTCCTGCTTCTGATATCTGCCTCTTTCTAACAAGCAGTTTGTCCTGCTTCTGATATCCTCCTCTTGATAACAAGCAGTTTGTCCTGCTTCTGATATCTGCCTCTTTCTAACAAGCAGTTTGTCCTGCTTCTGATATCTTCCTCTTGCTAACAAGCAGTGGTCCTGCTTCTGATATCTGCCTCTTTCTAACAAGCAGTTTGTCCTGCTTCTGATATCTGCCTCTTTCTAACAAGCAGTTTGTCCTGCTTCTGATATCTTCCTCTTGCTAACAAGCAGTTGTCCTGCTTCTGATATCTGCCTCTTTCTAACCAGCAGTTTGTCCTGCTTCTGATATCTGCCTCTTGCTAACAAGCAGTTTGTCCTGCTTCTGATATCTGCCTCTTGCTAACAAGCAGTTTGTCCTGCTTCTGATATCTGCCTCTTTCTAACAAGCAGTTTGTCCTGCTTCTGATATCTGCCTCTTGCTAACAAGCAGTTTGTCCTGATTCTGATATCTGCCTCTTTCTAACAAGCAGTTTGTCCTGCTTCTAATATCTGCCTCTTTCTAACAAGAAGTTTGTCCTGCTTCTGATATCTGCCTCTTGCTAACAAGCAGTTTGTCCTGCTTCTGATATCTGCCTCTTTCTAACAAGCAGTTTGTCCTGCTTCTGATATCTGCCTCTTTCTAACAAGCAGTTTGTCCTGCTTCTGATATCTGCCTCTTGCTAACAAGCAGTTTGTCCTGCTTCTGATATCTTCCTCTTTCTAGCAAGCAGTTTGTCCTGCTTCTGATATCTGCCTCTTTCTAACAAGCAGTTTGTCCTGCTTCTGATATATGCCTCTTTCTAACAAGCAGTTTGTCCTGCTTCTGATATCTGCCTCTTTCTAACAAGCAGTTTGTCCTGCTTCTGATATCCTCCTCTTGATAACAAGCAGTTTGTCCTGCTTCTGATATCTGCCTCTTTCTAACAAGCAGTTTGTCCTGCTTCTGATATCTTCCTCTTGCTAACAAGCAGTGGTCCTGCTTCTGATATCTGCCTCTTTCTAACAAGCAGTTTGTCCTGCTTCTGATATCTGCCTCTTTCTAACAAGCAGTTTGTCCTGCTTCTGATATCTTCCTCTTGCTAACAAGCAGTTGTCCTGCTTCTGATATCTGCCTCTTTCTAACCAGCAGTTTGTCCTGCTTCTGATATCTGCCTCTTGCTAACAAGCAGTTTGTCCTGCTTCTGATATCTGCCTCTTGCTAACAAGCAGTTTGTCCTGCTTCTGATATCTGCCTCTTTCTAACAAGCAGTTTGTCCTGCTTCTGATATCTGCCTCTTGCTAACAAGCAGTTTGTCCTGATTCTGATATCTGCCTCTTTCTAACAAGCAGTTTGTCCTGCTTCTAATATCTGCCTCTTTCTAACAAGAAGTTTGTCCTGCTTCTGATATCTGCCTCTTGCTAACAAGCAGTTTGTCCTGCTTCTGATATCTGCCTCTTTCTAACAAGCAGTTTGTCCTGCTTCTGATATCTGCCTCTTTCTAACAAGCAGTTTGTCCTGCTTCTGATATCTGCCTCTTGCTAACAAGCAGTTGAATCCCCCATTCTGTGTCCCTAACAGTGGGAGACATGACAGATCCAACTCTTCCTAGCGGTATTCAAGTCTCCCCGCTCCACGCCCCCGTAGCCAGTGGCCACTGCACGCAAGTCAGACGAGTGTGTTCTTGGAGCGGTAGGGCGGGGGAATTTTGTGACTTTCAAGAGTTTATAAAATTAGCTAGTTTTAGCTAGTAAACTACTAAAAGAGACAAAAAGTAATTCAAACACTTACAAAAAAGACACTTTTTCATAGGAGAGCAAAAGGGCAGGTGGTCGGGCGCTGGTTGAGCCTCTCTGTGCACGTGTCTGGGGGTGCTTAATCCCTAATCCAGGGAAAAACTGCTTTCCAAAAGAGGGGTAGCACCTGGCATTGCAGCTCATCTCTGGAGTCTAACTAACTAACTAACCCTGTAGCCTCTATCGCCAAGTCCCATTCGCTACAAGGTGTGTTCCACCTCATAAATGAGACATTATTGTGGGTTTGTAAGTGATTATTGGTAGCATGACACTCAGTATGTAGCTGCTATGACACCGCTGCAGTTAAACTGAGATGTGCTGCAGCATCACCGCTGGCATTCAGTCTCCATTAGAAGGTTGCTGTTCACTGTTTCAGCTGGTCATGTGTATTATATGATGTGGAGGGACAGGATGGAGGTCACGTTGCTGTTCCATGTTCCATGGTGTAGAGTCGTATGTACAGTTGAAGTCAGAAGTTTACATGCTCCTTAGTCAAATACATTTATACTCAGTTTTTCACCATTCCTGACATTTAATCAGAGTAAAAATTCCCTGTCTTAGGTGAGATAGGATCACCACTTTATTTTAAGAATGTGAAATGTCAGAATAATGTTAGAGTGTTTGATTTATTTCAGCTTTTATTTCTTTCATCACATTCCCAGTGGGTCAGAAGTTTAAATACACTCAATTAGTATTTGGTTGCATTGCTTTTAACTTGTTCAACTTGGGTCAAACGTTTCGGGTAGCCTTCCACAAGTTTCCCACAATAAGTTGGGTGAATTTTGGCCCATTCCTCCTGACAGAGCTGGCGTAACTGAGTCATCTAGAGTTCATCTATTTTGTGAAGTGCACCAGTCCCTCCTGCAGCAAAGCACCCCAACAACATGATGCTGCCACCCCATGCTTCACGGTTGGGATGGTGTTCTTTGGCTTGCAAGTCTCCCCCTTTTTCCTCCAAACATAACGATGGTCATTATGACCAAACAGTTCTATTTCTGTTTCATCAGACCAGAGGACATTTCTCCAAAAAGTACGATCTTTGTCCCCATGCGCAGTTGCAAACCGTAGTCTGGCTTTTTTTATGGCGGTTTTGGAGCAGTGGCTTCTTCCTTGCTGAGTGGCCTTTCAGGTTATGTCGATATAGGACTCGTTTTACTGTGGATATAGATACTTTCGTACTTGTTTCCTCCAGCATCTTCACAAGGTCCTTTGCTGTTGTTCTGGGATTGATTTGCACTTTTTGCACCAAAGTACGTTCATCTCTAGGAGACAGAACGTGTCTCCTTCCTGAGCGGTATGACGGCTGCGTGGTCCCATGGTGTTTATACTTGCGTACTATTGTTTGTACAGATGAACGTGGTACCTTCAGGCGTTTGGAAATTGCTCCCAAGGATGAACCAGACTTGTAGAGGTCTACAATTTTTTTTTCTGAGGTCTTGGCTGATTTCTTTTGATTTTCCCATGATGTCAAGCAAAGAGGCACTGAGTTTGAAGGTAGGCCTTCAATTGACTCAAATTATGTCAATTAGCCTATCAGAAGCTTCTAAAGCCATGACATCATTTTCTGGAATTTTCCATGCTATTTAAAGGCACAGTCAACTTAGTGTATGTAAACTTCTGACGCACTGGAATTGCGATACAGTGAAATATAAGTGAAATAATCTGTCCGTAAACAATTGTTGGAAAAATTACTTGTGTCATGCACAAAGTAGATGTTCTTTCCGACTTGCCAAAACTATAGTTTGTTAACAATAAATTTGTGGAGTGTTTGAAAAATGAGTTTTAATGACTCCAACCTAAGTTTATGTAAACTTCTGACTTCAACTGTACATTTGATATGTATTATGCATTCCCAAAGAGTGAAATAACATGATGAGGTGCAGTATGTATGAAGAGAAAGGACTGAACCGTCGTACTATAGTCATGTTTTCATACGTGTCAACAAAAACTCTGAGATTGGCTGATCAACAGGATGATTAGTTCTGTTTTACGTACACAGAGACACTGATGAAGAGCGTATGTGTGTGTGTGTATATGAGTGTGTGTGTGTGTGTGTATATGAGTGTGTGTGTGTGTGTGTGTGTGTGTGTGTGTGTGTGTGTGTGTGTGTGTGTGTGTGTGTGTGTGTGTGTGTGTGTGTCTGTGTGTGTGTGTGTGTGTGTGTGTGTGTGTGATCTGCATTGGTGATTCATGCTCTGTTTGAGTGGCTGATGAAGGGTTAACTGTCAGATGAAGGATGGAGCGGAGGAGAAGAAGGGCAGACTTCTCAGGTGTGAAGAATGGAATGAGAGAGGGAGGGAGCGAGCGAGGGATGAGAGAGGGGGATGGGGAGCTCAGGAGGTTGCATTATGGTTGCAGTCCTCGTTGCCTGGCAACGGAGGAGAGCGAGATGGCCGGTTGCTAGGTAACCAGGGGGATACGATGATGACTAACGTGGTGTGAAAGAGGTGGGGAGAGAACACACCACCCCTTTCTCTCTTTCTCAATCTCTCTATCGTCTATCTTTCTCTCTTTCCCTCTTTTGCTCGCTCTCTCTTTTCTTGCTGTCATTGTCAATTCATTATGCTTCAACATGGCTGTTATCACCTTGGTCTGTATAAAACAGATTTAGAAAACAGATTGGATTAAAAACTAGACGACATCGTGGTCTTCCAAAACCTAAATTGGGAAGAATTACTATAATTTAGTAAACCAGCCAGCTGGGTTCATAAACCTGTTATTTGTGTGTCATAAGGCCTCATAAGACATTAGCGCTTATAGCGGTGGGGTCTCTGAGGCTCGTTAGAGCTGGGGTCTCTGAGGCTCGTTAGAGCTGGGGTCTCTGAGGCTCGTTAGAGCTGGGGTCTCTGGGGCTCGTTAGAGCTGGGGTCTCTGAGGCTCGTTAAAGCTGGGATCTCTGAGGCTCATTAGAGCTGGGATCTCTGAAGCTCGTTAGAGCTTGGATCTCTGAGGCTCGTTAGAGCTGGGGTCTCTGAGGCTCGTTAGAGCTGGGGTCTCAGAGGCTCGTTAAAGCTGGGATCTCTGAGGCTCATTAGAGCTGGGGTCTCTGAGACTCGTTAGAGCTGGGATCTCTGAGGCTCGTTAGAGCAGGGGTCTCTGAGGCTCGTTAGAGCTGGGATCTCTGAGGCTCGTTAGAGCAGGGATCTCTGAGGCTCGTTAGAGCTGGGATCTCTGAGGCTCGTTAGAGCTGGGGTCTCTGAGGCTCGTTAGAGCTGGGGTCTCTGAGGCTCATTAGAGCTGGGGTCTCTGAGGCTCATTAGAGCTGGGGTCTCTGAGGCTCGTTAGAGCTGGGGTTTCTAAGGCTCATTAGAGCTGGGGTCTCTGAGGCTCATTAGAGCTGGGGTCTCTGAGGCTCGTTAGAGCTGGGGTCTCTGGGGCTCGTTAGAGCTGGGGTCTCTGAGGCTCACTAGAGCTGGGGTCTCTGACGCTCGTTAGAGCTGGGATCTCTGAAGCTCGTTAGAGCTGGGGTCTCTGAGGCTCGTTAGAGCTGGGGTCTCTGAGGCTCGTTAGAGCTGGGGTCTCTGAGGCTCGTTAAAGCTGGGATCTCTGAGGCTCGTTAGAGCTGGGGTCTCTGAGGCTCGTTAAAGCTGGGATCTCTGAGGCTCGTTAGAGCTGGGGTCTCTGAGGCTCGTTAGAGCTGGGATCTCTGAGGCTCGTTAGAGCAGGGATCTCTGAGGCTCGTTAGAGCTGGGATCTCTGAGGCTCGTTAGAGCTGGGGTCTCTGAGGCTTGTTAGAGCTGGGGTCTCTGAGGCTCATTAGAGCTGGGGTCTCTGAGGCTCATTAGAGCTGGGGTCTCTGAGGCTCGTTAGAGCTGGGGTTTCTGAGGCTCATTAGAGCTGGGGTCTCTGAGGCTCGTTAGAGCTGGGGTTTCTGAGGCTCATTAGAGCTGGGGTCTCTGAGGCTTGTTAGAGCTGGGGTCTCTGAGGCTCATTAGAGCTGGGGTCTCTGAGGCTCATTAGAGCTGGGGTCTCTGAGGCTCATTAGAGCGATGAGGAAACGGAGACAGTAGTAGTAGGAGAAAGAGAGAGGGAGAAAAAGAGAGAGAACAGAGAAAAAGAAGGCAGAACGAGAGAGCAGAGGGAGTGATAGAAAGAGAGCGAGAGAGAGAGCAGAGGGAGTGATAGAAAGAGAGAGAGAGAGAGAGCAGAGGGAGTGATAGAAAGAGGGAGAGCAGAGGGAGTGATAGAAAGAGAGAGAGAGAGAGCAGAGCGATGACACTGTTATTACGCCCAGTATGGGAGAGGATTATAGAGAGAGATGGGGAGGGAGGGAGGGAGGGAAATAGAGGAGTGGGGAAGAGAGAGGAATAACGTTAGATAGAGAGTGGGGAGGGATAACGTTAGATAGAGAGTGGGGAGGGATAAAAATAGTTCTTCTTTCTTGTGCACTCAGGAAAATGGATCTCTGAAATTGTGTGGATGGACTGTTCCGGTGTGTGCGTCTGTGTGTGGTTCATGTTTTGGTTTGTGACTGGATCTCATCATCGTTTGGTCTGCCATATTTTTTGACCTCAGTGTCTTGTGGGAAAAAATAAAAAGGCAGAAATGACAACAGAGATCCCACTGCTGTAATCCTCTCACACACGCACACTCACACGCACACTCACACTCACACGCACACGCACACACACACGCACTCGCACTCACACAGATACTCCCCCCATGATGTGGTGTGATGGTTCAGTCCAATGATTGTGCATAGGCGGGGGAGGGGGTAGAATAAGATTTGATTGGATAATCCAAGGATTTAATATCCCCTAATCCTAGTAAAATCCTCTCTGCATTACTGCAGGGAGTGAGATTAACTGTGTGAATGTGTGTTTGTTTGAGTGTCTGTACATGTGAATGTGTGTCTGTGTGAGTGTGTGTGTCTGTACGTGTGAATGTGTGTCTGTGTGAGTGTGTGTGTCTGTACGTGTGAATGTGTGTCTGTACGTGTGAATGTGTATCTGTGCGTGTGAATGTGTCTGTACGTGTGGATGTGTGTCTGTACGTGTGAATGTGTGTCTGTACGTGTGAATGTGTGTCTGTACATGTGAATGTGTGTCTGTACGTGTGAATGTGTGTCTGTACTTGTGGATGTGTGTCTGTACGTGTGAATGTGTGTCTGTGCGTGTGAATGTGTGTCTGTACGTGTGAATGTGTGTCTGTACGTGTGAATGTGTGTCTGTGCATGTGAATGTGTGTCTGTGCGTGTGAATGTGTGTCTGTACGTGTGAATGTGTGTCTGTACGTGTGAATGTGTGTCTGTGCGTGTGAATGTGTGTCTGTATGTGTGAATGTGTGTCTGTACGTGTGAATGTGTGTCTGTGCGTGTGAATGTGTGTCTGTGCGTGTGAATGTGTGTCTGTGCGTGTGAATGTGTGTCTGTGCGTGTGAATGTGTGTCTGTGCGTGTGGATGTGTGTCTGTACGTGTGAATGTGTGTCTGTACGTGTGAATGTGTGTCTGTACGTGTGAATGTGTGTCTGTACGTGTGAATGTGTGTCTGTACGTGTGAATGTGTGTCTGTGCGTGTGAATGTGTGTCTGTACGTGTGAATGTGTGTCTGTACGTGTGAATGTGTGTCTGTGCGTGTGAATGTGTGTCTGTGCGTGTGGATGTGTGCCTGTGCGTGTGAATGTGTGTCTGTGCGTGTGAATGTGTGTCTGTACGTGTGAATGTGTGTCTGTACGTGTGAATGTGTGTCTGTGCGTGTGAATGTGTGTCTGTGCGTGTGAATGTGTGTCTGTGCGTGTGAATGTGTGTCTGTACGTGTGGATGTGTGTCTGTACGTGTGAATGTGTGTCTGTGCGTGTGAATGTGTGTCTGTACTTTTAAATGTGTGTCTGTGCGTGTGAATGTGTGTCTGTACTTGTAAATGTGTGAGTGGTCATGCCTTTAGGTGAGACTGCCCATGTGATGCAGTTCCTTTGCATGTTCACACACACACACACACACACACACACACACACACACACACACACACACACACACACACACACACACACACACACACACACACACACACACACACACACACACACACACACACACACATGAGGATGTCAGAGCATCCATAGAGAATAGACACACACAGGAGCATGTCTATGTAGAGTGATATGTACAGTTGAAGTTGGAAGTTTACATACACTGAGGTTGGAGTCATTGAAACTTGTATTTCAACCACTCCACAAATGTCTTGTTAACAAACTATAGTTTTGGCAAGTCGGTTAGGACATCTATTTTGTGCATGACACAAGTCATTTTTCCAACAATTGTTTACAGACATATTATTTCACTTATAATTCACTGTATCGCAATTCCAGTGGGTCAGAAGTTTACATACACTAAGTTGACTGTGCCTTTAAACAGCTTGGAAAATTCCAGAAAATTATGTCATGGCTTTAGAAGCTTCTGATAGGCTTATTGACATCATTTGAGTCAATTGGAGGTGTACCTGTGGATGTATTGCAAGGCCTACCTTCAAACTCAGTGCCTATTTGCTTGACATCATGGGAAAATCAAAAGAAATCAGCCAAGACCTCAGAAAAAAAAATTGTAGACCTCCACAAGTCTGGTTCATCCTTGGGAGCAATTTCCAAATGCCTGAAGGTACCACGTTCATCTGTACAAACAATAGTACGCAAGTATAAACACCATGGGACCACGCAGCCGTCATAGCGCTCAGGAAGGAGACACGTTCTGTCTCCTAGAGATGAACGTACTTTGGTGCGAAAAGTGGAAATCAATCCCAGAACAGCAGCAAAGGACCTTGTGAAGATGCTGGAGGAAACAAGTACAAAAGTATCTATATCCACAGTAAAACGAGTCATATATCGACATAACCTGAAAGGCTGCTCAGCAAGGAAGAAGCCACTGCTCCAAAACCATCTTAAAAAAGCCAGACTACGGTTTGCAACTGCACATGGGGCCAAAGATCGTACTTTTTTGCGAAATGTCCTCTGGTCTGATGAAGCAAAAATAGAACTGTTTGGCCATAATGACCATCATTATGTTTGGAGGAAAAAGGGGGAGGCTTGCAAGCCAAAGAACACTATCCCAACCGTAAAGCATGGGGTGGCAGCATCATGTTGTGGGGGTGCTTTGCTGCAGGAGGGACTGGTGCACTTCACAAAATAGATGGTTTAAGGACAACAAAGTCAAGGTATTGGAGTGGCCATCACAAAGCCCTGACCTCAATCCTATAGAAAATTTGTTGGCAGAACTGAAAATGTACAGTACGTGCAAGCAAGAAGGCCTACAAACCTGATTCAGCTACACCAGCTCTGTCAGGAGGAATGGGCCAAATTTCACCCAACTTATTGTGGGAAGCTTGTGGAAGGTTACCCGAAACGTTTGACCCAAGTTCAACAATTTAAAGGCAATGCAACCAAATACTAATTGAGTGTATGTAAACTTCTGACCCACTGGGAATGTGATGAAAGAAATAAAAGCTGAAATAAATCATTCTCTCTACTATTATTCTGACATTTCACATTCTTAAAATAAAGTGGTGATCCTAACTGACCTGAGACAGGGAATTTTTCCTAGGATTAAATGTCAGGAATTGTGAAAATCTGAGTTTAAATGTATTTGGCTAGGTGTATGTAAACTTCCGACTTTAACTGTAAATATAGTCTTTCGTGTGTGTGTGTGTGTGTGTGTGTGTGTGTGTGTGTGTGTGTGTGTGTGTGTGTGTGTGTGTGTGTGTGTGTGTGTGTGTGTGTGTGTGTGTGTGTGTGCAGATGGTTTGTGTTAACTAAGTCTTAATTGGAACATGAGCAATTAGAGGGTAATTTGTCTTGAGAAAGAGAGCGAGAGAAAGAGAGAGAGAGACAGAGAGAGAGAGAGAGACAGAGAGAGAGAGAGAGAGAGAGAGAGAGAGAGAGAGAGAGAGAGAGACAGACAGACGGGGAGAGAGAGAGAGAGACAGAGAGAGAGAAAGAGAGAGAGAGAGAGAGAGAAAGAGACAGATGCTGTACCCTGTTTGTGTATGGACAGGGAAACAGATAGAGAGAAAAGGAGAGAGAGGAGAAGATGAAGATGGGTAGTTGTCTGTGTGAGTAGAAGCACCAATGGAGAGGAGGAGAGAGAGACACACTGTAAAACATGTTTTTGTTGTTTCAATTCATTTTATTAAGTAACTGGTTCCACGCCTTTTTTTTGGTTTAATCAACTTTTTGGTCAAAGTGTGACCTGAATTTAACTTTTTTAGTTGTCCCAAACTCATCTCCAACATGAGAAAAATTCTGTCAACTTCAAATGATGTGTTTGCTCAATTTGTCTCATATGTTGATTCAACTAGAAGTTATTATTTTACCTCCGTAAAAGGCTGTGGAAGTAGTTACACACACAGTGCTTTTAACATACAATGTTTTCAGCTTATATATTTGACATTGTGCATGTTCATCTATACAATTATTATTCAACATGTCCTCACCTGGGATTTGAACTCACAACCTTCTGGTTCACAGCATTCCGAGCTTCCTGCTACTCCACCCAGTCTGTGTCAAAAACTGATTTCACTGTATTGCAACACTTTTCACGTCAAAGTAAATCTCAGCTCTGTTAAAGAAAAACTATTTTATTTATCGTAGCGATGAATTATTAACATTAAAACAGAGTAATGCCCCACCAACATTAGACAACTATACAGAAACAACTAAAATAGTGTAAATAAGTCTATCAAATCAATGATGAGAGAATAGTCAGATTAAGTTATCATTTATACAGAATTGGTGGCGTTGCAGGAAGCTCGGAATGCCATTAAGGAGGTTGTGAGTTCAAATCCCAGGTGAGGACATGTTGAATAATAATTACTGTAGAAATGAACATGCACAGTGTCATCATATACATCAACCTGTGTCAAATATGTAAGTTTAAAATGTTTTATGTTAAAGGCACTGTGTGTGTAACTAGTTCCACAGAGTTGTTTTGTTTGTAGTTAAGATAGTTAGAAAAAAGTATGTAGTTAGAAAAACAATATTTCTAGTTGAACATATGAGACAAATTTGGCAATATCAGCAGCCTTGGTTTCTCAAATGACTGCCTCGCCTGGTTCACCAACTACTTCCCAGAGTTCAGTGTGTCAAATCGGATGGCCTGTTGTCCGGACATCTGGCAGTCTCTATTGGGGTGACACAGAGTTCAATTCTCTGGCCGACTCTTTTCTCTGAATATATCAACGATTTCACTCTTGCTGCGGGTGATTCTCTGATCCACCTCTACACAGACAACACCACTCTGTATACTTCTGGCCCTTCTTTGGACTCTGTGCTAACAAACCTCCAGACGAGCTTCAATGCCATACAACACTCCTTCCGTGGCCTCCAACTGCTCTTAAACGCTAGTAAAACTAAGTGCATGCTCTTCAACCGATTGCTGCCCACACCCTCCCACCCAACTAGCATCACTACTCTGGACGGTTCGGACTTAGAATATGTGGACAACTACAAATACCTAGGTGTCTGGTTAGACTGTAAACTCTCCTTCCAGACTCAATCGGCTTCCTATTCCACAACAAAGCATCCTTCACTCATACTGCCAAACATACCCTCGGAAAACTGACTATCCTACCGATCCTTGACTTTGGCGATATCATTTACAAAATAGCCTCCAACACTCTACTCAACAAATTGGATGCAGTCTATCACAGTGCCATCCGTTTTGTCACCTAAGCCCCATATACTACCCACCACTGCGACCTCTATGCTCTCGTTGGCTGGCCCTCGCTTCATATTCGTCGCCAAACCCACTGGCTCCAGGTCATCTATAAGTCTTTCCTAGGTAAAGCACCGCCTTATTTCAGCTCACTGGTCACCATAGCAGCACCCACCCGTAGCACGCGCTCCAGCAGGTTTATCTCACTGGTTATCCCCAAAGCCAACTCCTACTTTGGCCGCCTTTCCTTCCAGTTCTCTGCTGCCAATGACTGGAACGAATTGCAAAAATCACTGAAGCTGGAGTCTTATATCTCCCTCACTAACTTTAAGCATCAGCTGTCAGAGCAGCTTACCAATCATTGCACCTGTACATAGCCACCTGTAAATAGTCCACCCAACTACCTCATCCCCATATTGTTATTTATTTTGCATCCCAGTATCTCTACTTGCACATTCATCTTTTGCACTATCCATCATTCCAGTGTTTAATTGCTAAGTTATAATTATTTCGCCAATATAGCCTATTTATTGCCTTACTTCCTAATCTTACTACATTTGCACACACTGTATATAGACTTTTTTTCTATTGTGTTATTGACTGTACGTTTGTTTATCCCATGTGTAACTCAGTGTTGTTTGTATCACACCGCTTTGCTTTATCTTGGCCAGGTCGCAGTTGTAAATGAGAACTTGTTCTCAACTGGCCTACCTGGTTAAATAAAGGGGAAATAAAAAATAAAAAAATAAAAAAAATACAAATAAAAATTGCAAACGTAATTTTAAGTTGACTGTATTTTTGCCTACGTTTTTTCATGTTGGAGATAAGTTTGGCACAACTAAAAATGTTAAGTTCAGCTGAAAAAAATGTAAACAAAAAAAAGTCTGTGGAACCAGTACTAATAATTAGTTGAAACAACTAGATGTGTGTTTTTACAGTGTAAAGGGGAGAGAGAGGGGGGGGGGGGGGGGGTGTAATCTGGTAGAGGGAGTCAGGCCACTGAAGCAGGAACTAGACATTATTTCTATTTCATTCTCCAGCTCAAGGGAATTTAAAGTACTATACTGTATAGACTCAACCCCCTCCCCCTCCCTCCCTCTCCTCTCCTCTCCTCTCCTCTCCTCTCCTCTCCTCTCCTCTCCTCTCCTCTCCCTCTCCCTCTCACTCCCCTTCCCCCACTGACTACTGTTGTCCTCCCTCCCTCCCTCCCTCTCTCTCTCCCCTCCACTCCCCTCCCCTCTCCCTCCCGATCTCTCTCCTCCCCTCTCCCTCTCCCTCCCCCTTCCCCACTGACTACTATTGTCCTCCCTCTCTCTCTCCCCTCCCCTCTCCCTCCCGATCTCTCTCCTCCCCTCTACCTCTCCCTCTCCCTCCCCCTTCCCCACTGACTACAATTGTCCTCCCTCTCTCTCTCTCCCCTCCCCTCTCCCTCCCGATCTCTCTCCTCTCCTCTACCTCTCCCTCTCCCTCCCCCTTCCCCACTGACTACTATTGTCCTCCCTCTCTCTCTCTCTCTCCCCTCCCCTCTCCCTCCCGATCTCTCTCCTCCCCTCTACCTCTCCCTCTCCCTCCCCCTTCCCCACTGACTACTATTGTTCTCCCTCCTTCGCTTTCTCTCTATTCAGTGATCCTCATGCAGTTCTTTACTCAGAGTCTTTCTATCCATCTGTTCCCTCCCTGCTTACCTTCCCCTCTCTATTTTTACCTCTTTACCTCTCCCTCTCTTTTTCTCT